>NW_028225187.1:41187769-41332769 GCF_052327205.1 Somniosus microcephalus | reverse complement strand
CCAATCTATCACAGACTGCTTCCTTTTATTAATTTCCTGTCCCCTTTATCCTGGCACTTTATATTCTTAAAAGCTGCTCATCATTAACAACTTCCAATTCTGATGAAAGTTCGTTGAACTGAAACAATAACTCTACTCTCTCTCCACAGTTGATGCCTGACTTTTTGAGTGTGTCCAGCACTTACTGTTTGAAGTAAGTTAGATAGACAATGTGTCTTTGAATTAGTGATATAGCAGCCACACATACCCTGCCCTTACTTCCTGTAATCCGCTTTTAAAACTGTACGAGAACAGTGTCCAGATCTTGAGAAACATCTGTATGATTTATTCCTTAAGCTACCAGAGCACATCATCCAGTTTTTACCCTGTGAATTGCTTGCCCACCTTTTAACAATTACAAACACAGGTCGAGTATCACCGACTGTGCTCATTAGAAACAAATACAACAGTGTAGACTGTTCCTCAATTCAAACAGTTTGCGTAACTCTCTATTTCAACTTTACATTGAAATACAAATCTTCGAGGATTTAAAATTACCAGACACTAGAATCATACTCACTGATCCCAAGAAGAACTGAGAGAGTATACATGTTCTAATTCGATTCGCACACAATTTTCGGAGCCTCCAAAGGACCGAGATAGTTTTCTTTCTTAACTTCCTTAGTCGTTGGTTTGGGCATAAAGGATATGACGTGGCTGTCGCTGTAGTTACCAAGATTGCAACATAGATATCACTTTAAACAAGTTGTTACTAAAGGAACGAATAATCTTCTTCATCCTCATAGGCAGCTCCTCGGAACCGAGGATGGCTTTCTTCCACATTAAAAATGTGTTCGCAGGTGACTGATGAGTCCAATGCAGGACCTACAGTCTCTGTCACACGTGGGGCAAACGGTGGTTGAAGGGGTGGGAGGGTGGGGTGCTTCGGTTGATGTGCGCTGCTTGCGCTTGGCTTCCGCTTGCTCCCGGCGAAGAGACTCGAGGTGTTCGGTGCCTTCCCGGATGCTTCTCCTCCACTTTGTGCTCTGGTCTTAGGCCAGGGATTCCCAGGTGTTGGTGGGGATGTTACACTTTTTCAAGGAGGCTTTGAGGGTGTCCTTGAAGCGTTTCCTCTGCCCAGCTGGGACTCTCTGGCCGTGCCGGAGCTCCGAGTTAATTGCTTGTTTTGAAAGTCTCGTATCGGGCATGCGGAAACTGTGACCCGTCCATCGGAGCTGATCGAGTGTGGTCAAGGCTTCGATGCTGGGGATGTTGGCCTGAGCGAGAATACTGACATTGGTGCGCCTATCCTGCCAAAGGATTTGCAGGATCTTGCGGAGGCAGCGTTGGTGGTACCTCTCCAGTGCTTTGAGGTGCCTCCTGTACATGGTCAATGTCTCTGATGCGTACAGCAGGGCGGGTATCATTGCTGCTCTGTAGACCAGGAGCCTAGTGCCGGGTTTGTGGTCCTGGTCTTCAAACACTCTCTTCCTGACCTATCAGCACATACAATTACTACACACTCATTCTGAACATGAATTTGACATGTTACACCAGTGTGTGTGTGTGTATATAATATATTGAGTTACGAGGAGAGATTACACAAACAAGGCTTGTATTTCCTAAAATTTAGAAGGTGAGGGGTCGATCTGTTCGATGTTTTCAAGATAGTAAGAGGAACAGATAGAATAGATAGAGATAAACGATTTGGACTGGTTAGGGATTCCTGGACTAGGTGGCATAGACTTAAAATTAGAGCCAGACCTATCAGGAGTGAAAATATGAAATTCCAAAATTATACACACAAATGCTGATCGAAGTTTGAAACTCTCTCTCGCAAACGGCAATTGTTGCTAGATCAATTGTTAATTTTAATTCGGAGATTGATAGCTTTCCGTTAACCAAAGGAATTAAGGGATATGGGCCAGAGGCGTGTTTCTGGAAATAAATCGCAAATTAACCATGATCTCAACGAATGGCAGAACAGGCTCGAGGGGCGGAATGGCCTCCTCCTTTTCCTATATATGTATATATAAGCCTGTAGCATACATTAAACAATGTATTGAAACAATCACCTACAATGGCAGTGTGTTTTAGGCAATCACATATAACTTACCAGCGCCTCTCTGAAGATATTTCAAGGTGTGGAGTTGCCGGTGTTCGACTGGGGTGGACAAATGTAAGAAGTCACACAACACCAGGTTATAGTCCAACAGTTTTGTTTGAAATCACAAGCTTTCGGAGCACTGCTACTTCATCAGGTGAAGTGGAGAGATGCATAAAGACACAGCTTATATAGTCAGAGAATAATGCCAGATGTTTACAGGTAATCTTTCTAACTGCCATTTATCACACCTCGGCAGAGAGATAATCACAGCAATCAAAGGTGTGAATGGTGTCCAAACAGGTTAGTCCGGAAAACATTACATCAAAGAACAATGAGGAGGGGTCACAAGGGGGCAAATGTTGCAGATGCTGGGGCCTGTATGAAAAACAAAAAACAGACAACAAATATTTCAATATTAAACATCTTGTTTCAATGATAAAGGATTGAAAACCCTAATTTAAAAAAGAGACTGTTTTAGGATCACAGAGAGAAGTTCAGAAGGATTAATTTCTTTTCCAGATTATGTTAATTGTATGTTGACGTTATCTTAATATATTTGCATATATATGTACTTATTATTACATTTAATTGCTAAACACACAACAATCCTGTTTTATTTTCAGTACAACAATAAGATTACTCGCTACATTATTCAAAGTGCAGATTTGTTTAAATATTAGCTTCACCTACTTTAGCCTATCTGCAGCCATTGCAATATTTAGGAGGAAGCAATGTTTAATACCCATAGATAGTGAACAAATCACTTCACACATATTTCATCTCTGATAATGATACCCTGTATTATTCCAAAGACATGCAGCAAACAATTTGGTTAATCAGAAGTATTTTGTGTACTCTTCAGGGACATATTACAAATTATTGTGCATATATATATATATCTATATATATATATATATATATATAAAACAGCACAGAATGTGGTCATCGCGCCGGTGCAGTCTCTTTGAAAGAACTATTCATTTCACCCACTCCCCTGTTGTTTCACCAAAGCCCGGTAAATGTTTCCTTTTCAAGTATAAAATCACTTACCTTAAATTAACTGTGAAATCTGTTTCTATTTTCCTTTCAAGCAATGAATTTCAGCTAATAATTAACCGGATATTTTAAAAAAATCCGCGACTCCCCTCTTTTTTTGCCAATTACCATAAATGTACATCCTCTGGTCAACGATCTCTAGCCAGTGGGAACCTTTTGTTCTGATTCAGCCTATCAAAACCCTTTATAATTATGATGATCACTTTAGGTTCTTCTCAGATACACGATGCAGATTGTGGTATCTATCTCTCTCTTACACTCTCTCTCTCTCACTATATATATATATATATATATATACATAGAGGGAGAGAGAGAAAGAGATAGAGAGAGAGGCATTTAGACAAGCTTACATATATACAGGACAAGCATAAAATTAAACCGAAAATGAATACATTGCTGAACATGTAATGATTGATATCGAGAATACATATAAAGGCACCTTCTCTGAACCACAGTTTTCCTTCGCTAATTGATTAGAAGGGAGCTGTATTATTAGTGTATCGCTTCTGTGGCACTGATCTATCTGCAAAGAAGACAGCGAGAAAATTGAAAGAAAAGAAAGACTTGCATTTATATAGTGCCTTTCACGAGCATCGGACTTCTCGAAGCGCTTTACAGCCAATGAAGTACATTTGAAGGGAAATCACTGTTGTATTGTGGGAAATGCCGCTGTCATTTTGAGCACAGCAAGCTCCCACAAACAGCAATGTGATAATGACCAGATAATCTGCTTTTGTTATGTTGGTTGAGGGATAAATATTGGCCCCAGGACACCGGGGATAACTCCCCTGCTCTTCTTCGAAATAGTGGTTTTGGGGCCTTTTTACGTCCACCTGAGAAAGAAGGCAGGCCCTCTGTTTAACGTCTCTTCCGAAAGACAGCACCTCCGTCAGTGTAGCTCTCCCTCAGCTTTGCTTGGGAGCGTCAAGCATGGCTTTATCTGCTCAAGACCATAGAGTGAGACTCTGAACCCACAACCTTCTGACTCAGAGGCGAGTGTGCTAGCAACTGAGCCACAGTTCACAGGGAAGTGAGTCAAGAAGTTACACTTCCCTCTCTACACTGCTCTGCACAAAACAGCGTGTATTAAAGGCATCTTCCTCAACTGAGGGTGTTGCTGTGAAAATGCCAGCAGCAGTTTGCAGCAGAGATATCAGTTTTCAAAGGAAACAGTTTAAATTGAGCAATGACTGAAGCAAGTTTGCTCTAACTGCAGGCAGCTGGTGATTCAGCCAGGGAAGACTTTGACTAATTATTCTGTTTCTATAACTGCCGGTGCCAGAATTGCTCAGTTAATTTTCTTATTTCACGCTTTATTCTCAGACCTGTACCCACGATATACATATTGATAATTTATTCTCCAATGTGTTTCATCTTATAGTCATTTGTCCTCAAATTTGCACCAACTTCCCAAACAGGTGAGTTTTCCAAATGCTATTTTGGGTTGGCTGAGTGAGGAATAATGACCAGGACACCAGTGCCACTGCCCTGCTCTTCATTGAATCATGGTGTGGGATAACTTACATCCATCTGAGGGAGGAGGAAGGGGCCTCAGTTTAACGTCACATACTAAAGAGGGCACCTCCGACAGTGCAGCGCTCCCTCTGGCGATTTTACCATCTGCCCTAAATGTGCACCCTCTGGTTGCTGATCTCTGGACAGTGAAACGGTTTTTCCTATTTGCATTATCAAAATACTTTCAAATTATGAACAACTCTATTAAAACCCCTTGCCCTTCCCTGCTGCATAGAGAACATCACCCTGCTTCTCTACCATGTCCACATAATCGAAGTTCCTCATCTGTTTCCATTCTGTTCAATTTTCTCTGCATTCTTTCCAAGGCTTTTACATCCTTTGTATAATGTGATGGCCAGAACTGGACATGATGGAGCTGTATAAAACACTGATTAGGCCACAGCTGGAATACTGTGTGCAGTTCTGGTCGCCACACTACAGGAAGGATGTGATAGCTTTGGAGAGGGTGCAGAGGAGATTCACCAGGATGCTACCAGGGCTGGAACGCTTCAGCTCTGAAGAGAGACTGGGCAGATTGGGTTTGTTTTCCTTGGAGCAGAGGAGGCTGAGGGGGGACATGATTGAGGTGTACAAAATTATGAGGGGCATAGATAGGATGGATACTAAGGAGCTTTTTCCCTTAGTAGAAGGGTCAACAACTAGTGGGCACAGATTCAAGGTAAAGGGTGGGAGGTTTAGAGGGGATTTGAGAAAGAACTTTTTCACCCAGAGGGTGGTTGGAGTCTGGAACTCACTGCCCAGAAGTGTTGTGGAGGCTGGAACCCTCACAACATTCAAGATGCATTTGGATGAGCACTTGAAATGCCATAGCATACAAGGCTACGGACCAAATGCTGGAATATGGGATTAGATTAGACAGGGCGTGATGGCCGGCGCGGACACGATGGGCCGAAGGGCCTCTATCCATGCTGTATAACTCTATGACTCTATGACAATGTTCCATCTGAGCCCCCAAAAATGATGTGTAATGATTTAGCATCACCTCATAATTATTCATCACTACTTTATGGCTCTATTTATAAATCACATGATACGATATACTTTTTAACAGTCTTTACAATTGGCCTGCCAACTTCAAAGATGTGTGTACGTGATCCTCCAGGTCTATCTGTTCCTGCACCCCCTTTAAAATTACACCAAGCTATTTATATTGTCTCACCTCATTCTTCCTTCCAACAGGCATCACTTCCCTGCATTACATTTCAGCAGCCAGGTGTCTGCACATTTGAAATGATGCCCTTTAACCCCAAGTCCAGGTCGTTAATAAAGAGGAACAAGGGCAGAGGTCTCAATAAGCGACCCATGGGGAACCCCACTACATACTTCTCTCCAGTCTGAAAAACAAGCCTTCAGCACCACTCATTTCTTTCTGACCCTGAGCTTGATCCTATACTCGAACCCTCTCGCTACAAAGGCCAACATACCATTTGCCTTCTTAACCGCCTGCTGCATCTACATGCTTACCTTCTCCGACTTGTGCATAAGGGCACCCAGGTCTCGTTGCAATTTCCCTTCTCCCAATCTACTGCCGTTCAGATAATAATCTGCCTTCCCATTTTGGCCACCAAAGTGGATAACCTCACATTTATCCACATTGTACTGCACCTGCCATGAGAGAGAGAGAGAGAAAGACAGAGAGACAAACAGAGCGAGAGAGAGAGACAGAGACAGAGAGAGAGGGAGGTCTGAATGGTGTCATGAGCATCTGCAAAATCCTAAAGTTTCAGAAAACGACAAAAGACGCAATTCATCGAAAGAGAAAACAGCATAACATGATTGAATGGTGACTGTGCTCAAGATAAAACAAGTCTAAAAAAAACAGAGCGACATGCTGGTGGGGTGGGAGGGGGTCGGTTGATGATGATGCGGTGGTGTCCGTCACTAATATGCACAGACTGTATAAACGTGTTGTCAGAAAGTTATACAGGTTATGAAAGACTTTATTTAATCAAAACACGATAGTATTCCATGCATGGGTAGTTTTAAAATATAGGTGAGTAGATATTGTAATACAATTAACATAAAAGAGAATATGAGTAACTGATAAGATATTGTAGTACTGTATAGCATAGGCTTCACTTTAAAATGTATTTTTGGTCTGTTCAAAGATGACAGAAATGCACAATATTGGAGCATTTTCTGGACCTGAATCCAGTATTTGAGTGATAGTTCTTTATTTGATTTGTGCAATGGTGTAATCTACAGGATATTTGTCAGCAATTTCTCTGAGTGAATCTGAACCGTTCTTTCCCAAGGGAGGGAAAGACTCTGTAAGTAATCAGTTAGAGATTGAAAGGTGGAGTCGAGGAATTGCTCGGTTCTCCAAAATTATTCTGCAGAAAAAGGGGATTTCTGGGTGACTCGGAGATAAGATATTGTATGTGATCAGTGAATCGAGTTGTTAAACTGTGGATAAAGGGGAACCAGTGGATGTGGTGTATTTGGACTTCCAAAAGGCATTTGACAAGGTTCCACACAAAAGATTACTGATCAAGATAAGAAATCACGGGATTGGGAGTAATATACTGGCATGGGTGGAAGATTGGCTATCTAACAGAAAACAAAGAGTTGGGATAAATGCTTCATTCTCGGGCTGGCAATCAGTAACTAGTGGTGTTCCACAGGGGTCAGTGCTGGGACCACGGCCTAGAAATTCAGTTCTGACGCTATTGCGGCGCTAAAGTCGGGCGCTCGTCAAGTTTAGCGCCCGCCGGAAAGTGCAGGCGAGCTCGCCGAAATTCAGTAGATTTGGCCAACTTTTTGGCCGAGCGCTGCACAAGGCATTGGAACCCTGTGTTCAGGCGCTAATCCGGCGATGCAGCCTAATAACGCCGATTCCGGGCGCAGCGCAGGTGCGATCATGTGGTGAGTGTCAGCAGACACCCTGACGCCGGCCAGCTCTTAAAGGGGGAAGGGTCAACTTTGACTGCAGCCACGCCCTGCATGCTGCAGCCCTGCAACTAGGCCTCAGGAGTGATTGTGTGGCATATCAACGCCTGGAGGACATGGAGAGGGCCCGTGAAAGAGCCGAACGCTTCTCTGAGCATGCGCTGGGTGTGCTCCTTCATGGGGTGCGCAAAAGAAGGCGGGTCGTTTGCCCGTCTAGTGGCAGGAAGGCTCCCAGGAGCCAGTTCAGGGAGGCCTGGACCAAAATTGCCCGGAGGGTCTCCTCCAGCTCAGATGTTCCCAGGAGTGCGGACCAGTGCCGCAAGAAATACAACGACCTATGTCGGCTGGTCAAGGTGAGTACCCTTTCCAATGTCCCCCTCATCCTTGCATGTGCACCTCCCATTAGGGCCAAAGGGACATCCAAGGTCTAATGGCCAGCCCTGCTGCCGCTGCAATGGCACTTGCATGTTAATCAAGAGCTCTTTCTGCACTTACCACACTGTGCAAGCTATTCCACCATGGGAGGCCTCACACAGAGCTACAGGGCACCACACTGTGCAAGCTATTCCACCATGGGAGGCCTCACACAGAGCTACAGGGCACCACACTGTGCAAGCTATTCCACCATGGGAGGCCTCACACACAGCTACAGGGCATTACACTGTGCAAGCTATTCCACCATGGCAGGCGTCACACACAGCTACAGGGCACCACACTGTACTTAGACGACCTCCTTTCTCTTGCAGGCCAAGCTGGGGAGGAATGCCAGGAGCCTCCGTGTCACTGGTGGAGGCCCTCGTGAGTTCCAGGAGCTGACGCCTCTGGAAGAGAGGGTGGCCCGACGGCTGCAGCTCCCGGTGATTGGGCCTGTGGCGATCGGCGATGCCGACCCTATACTGGAGCCCACTGGTAAGGACAGGACCGGCTGCACCTCTATCCTTGCCCTCGCGCATCAGATCTACATCCTTCCCCAGTGGCCGATAAATGCGCATAATGCACCAGTGCGGCCTCCCTCGCTGTCGGCCTGTCCTCACTCTAAAGCTACACTTGTGCCTTCCTGCTTTCAGCTGGTGAGGAGGAGGTGCTCCCTGAAGCCCACACAGCCAGGCCCTCGGAGGAGGAGGACGTGGAGGAGCAGCAGGAACGCGCCACCTTGGGGGAACCCTCCTCCGCTCCAGGACATGCCAATGAAGGGGATACGTCTGGCGTGCCGGAGAGCCAGGGGGAGGCGGGGGAGGGGAGCCCCGAACCTGGTCCCAGTGGCATGGATGCCCGCGGCAAGGCTCCGGCGGCACGCGACCCTTCTGCCCAGAGGGGGGAGGCGGTGGAGGGGAGGGCAGAACCTGGTGTCAGTGGCGTGGCCGCACGCGGCAGCGCTCCGGCGGCACGCCAGCCTTCTGGCCAGAGGGTGGAGGCGCCCTCCAGTCCGGACTCGGACGTCGCCCAGGAGGTGCGCCTCCTGGACGAGATGTCGGCGGCGTCGGAGCGCCGCCACGTGGAAATCATGGAGGTGCTGGCACAGATGCCTCAGGCCATCGAAAGCCTCTCTCAAAGTGTGGTGGCTTTCGGCCAAGCCCAGGCCAGGGGCCTCGAGGTTTTCACTGCAGCGCACGCCAGGGGGGTGGAGCTCCTTGTGGCAGCGCATGAGAGGGGGGTCGAGCAACTCGAGGCAGCGCAGCACGCCAGTCGCCAGCTGAGAGGTGCTGTCCAGACAATGGGACTGCAGATGCGGGGACATGCCGGCGCAGTTGGGGCACTGAGTTCTGCGACTCTCGCACTGGCGGGGAGGTGTCGCCAGGCCAGGCTCCTCCCTGCTGCCGCACACCGGTCTGGCCACCCACAGTTTGGCGCGCTTGCTCCCCGGCCAGGCCGCCCGAGTGCACGTGTGTCTGGCGACCAGCGCGCGCCTGGCATCACCCACCTTGTACCCATTGGTGCAGGCGAGCCTGCCACTCCCCCAGCCACGGTGCAAGGAGCTCCTGCAGCCACTGAAGAGGGCCACCCACAGCTGCAGCAGCCACCAGCCGGCCCCTCCCGGGCCCGCCCTCGTGTAGGCCGACCCCCAAGGGCATCTGGAGAGACGCCTTGTCGCCCTGAGGATCCTTCCCCCAGCCTCGGCACAGCCTCACGGCCCAGCTTGAGGCGCAGCAGCAGGATGGGCCGGGGCAAAAGACGCCTGTCCACACACTCGCCCTCTCGCCACACCCAATAGAGTGTGTTCACCGAGGGTTTGGGTGATGCGGGGGCTTCTGTTCTGGGGGGCATTATGTGTTTTTGTTTTATGGGGGTCTTTGTGTTGTTGGGGGGGCTTGTTTTTGTTAGGCCAGTGACGAGGCCATTTGGATGCTGATGTTATGTTAGTCCTCCCCAGGTTTTGGGAGTGACAGAAGTTTGTTACTGTTTTTTGGGGGTCTTCTCTGTTTTGCTCTTCCATGTGGGAAGGGCCCTGAGGTTTTCAAATAAAGATGTTTATTTATTCACCATGTGCAGCTGTCATGTTTCAAGTGGTTGTTGGGTTAACCGGCTGAGGGCTTGCGAAGCGGCTGCGTTCAGTGGGCCAGGCCATTCCCTGACAGGGGGCCTAGAAGTGTCGAGCAATAAGCCCCCGGCGGACGGCCCTTGGACCTTGTCGCTCCCTCCTGGCCTGGTGCTGCTCCTCCTCAGGGTCCTCCTGCTCGTCCTCCTGAGATGGTGGCCCAATGTCAGGTGGCAGTGCTTGAGTCCTGTGGATAGCCAGGTTGTGGAGCATGCAGCAGACCACGACGAACTGGGAGACTCTATCCGGCGAATACTGAAGAGACCCGCCCGAACGATGCAGGCAACGGAACCATTGCTTGAGGACGCCTATCGTTTGCTCTATTAGGTTCCTTGTGGCTTGATGGCTTTCGTTGTATGCCAGCTCCACTGGGGTCCTGGGCGCGCGGAGCGGAGTCATGAGCCATGTGCACAAAGGGTGCCCTTGTCCCCGAGAAGCCATCCCCTTGGTTGAGGCTGTGCCTGGAACATGTCAGCCACAGTAGTCTGTCGCAGGATAAAGGCATCGTGGATGCTTCCTGGGAAGTGGGCATTGACAGCTAGGATGCGCTGCCTGTGGTCACACACCAGCTGCACATTTAGGGAATGGTAGCCCTTCCGGCTGTGGTCTTGCTCGGCATTGCGGATAGGTGGCCGCATAGCCACATGCGTGCAGTCAATGGCGCCCTGCACCATGGGGGAGGCCGCGATCCTGGCAAATCCGAATGCACGATGCTCCTGCTTGTGTTGTGTCATGGGGAAGGAGATGAATTGGTGGCTCCTCGCGAAAACTGCTTCGGTGACCTGTCGGATGCAGCGATGCGCGGCGAACTGGGAGATGGTCGCGATGTCCCCAGCAGCGGCTTGGAAGGAGCCACTTGCATAAAAGCTGAGAGCCACCGTGACCTTCACTTCCACCGAGAGAGACGCCCTGGACATGAGCTGTGGCTGCAAATCTGCATGAAGCCGCTGGCAGATCGCTTCAACCACCTCCCTTCTGAAGCGCAGCCTCTTAACACAATGCACCGCAGTCATGGTGAGATATGAGACCTGCTCCCGGTATTGCCTGACTGGGTAAGGCCTACGTTGGCGACGCCTAATGGCCCCTCTGCGTCTAGCCATGCCTGGGCCTGTCTCAAAGCGTATGCCAGCCCTTCGCACAAAATGTCGCAACTGAGGGTTGGCCCCCCATGCAGCCCCCATTACAAAGTTCCAACCAGCAAAAGCACAAGGATGCAAATGTCAAAGCACTGGCTAGAAGCCAAAAAGATCTCTCCTATGGTGTCCGAAATCAATAATCTCTGTGCCTTGCTCTCTGTGCAGAAATGCAAACCAGTCAAGTCATTGCAGCGAAATGACTAGCTTTTATGGGTGAGTGATGTGCCCTTTAATTAGCGCTCCCCGAATCCCACAGGGCCTCTGTTGAGTTCCAAATCACAGTTCTTAGTAGCGCCACGCCAACATCGGCCGGGCGCCACTGAATTTCCGGTTTGGGGCGCACAAACGGCGTTGCACGACGGAATGACGTCATAAGATGCTCGCGCAGCTGACCGGGCGCTAACACTTTGCGCCGGCGCTAAAGCCCAGCTGAATTTCGGCGTAGGCGCAGATCCGGCGGTGCCCGGGCGCTAAGTGGATAGCGCCGGAAATCTGGCGCTAACGTCTGGCGCAAACAGCTGAATTTCTAGGCCTTTGTGTCTTAATGCGAGGAGCATTTGTAATAAGGTGGATGAATTGGCTGCACAAATAGAGGTAAATGAGTACGATTTGGTTGGGATTACAGAAACGTGGCTCAAGGATGGCCAAGACTGGGAACTCAACATCCAGGGGTATTCGATATTCAGGAAAGATAGGCAAAAAGGAAAGGGAGGTGGGGTAGCATTACTGGTTAAAGAAGGGATTAGTACAATTGTAATGAAGGATATTGGCTCTGATGATGTGGAATCTGTATGGGTAGAATAGAGAAATACTAAGGGGAAAAAAACATTAGTGGGAGTGGTATATAGACCTCCAAACAGTAAGGTGGAGGCTGGGGATGGCATTAAAAGGGAAAGTAAAGAAGCGTGCAATAAGGGCACAGCTGTCATCATGCGTGACTTTAATCTACATATAGATTGGGCCAACCAAATTAGTAACAATACTGTGGAGGAGGAATTCCGGGAGTGTTTATGGGATGGTTTCCTGGGCCAATATGGCGAGGAACCAACCAGAGATCAGGCCATCTTAGACTGGGTATTATGTAACGAGAAAGGTTTAATTAGAAATCTTGTTGTACGAGGCCCCTTGGGTCGGAGCGATCAAAATATGATCGAATTCTTCATTAAGATGTATAATGAAGTAGTTGACTCAGAGACAAGAGTCCTCAATTTAAATAAAGGAAACTACGATGGTCTGAGGAGCGAGTTGGATAGGATTGAGTGGGGAATGGTGCTCAAAGGGTTGATGGTAGATAGGCAATGGCAAACATTCAAAGACCGAATGGATGAGCTACAGAATTTGTTCATCCCAGTTTGGCATAAAAATAAAACAAATAAGGTGACTCAACCGTGGCTAACAAGGGAAATTAGCGATAGCATAAGATCCAAGGAGAGCACATATACATTCGCTAGAAAAAGCAATAATCCTGAGGATTGGGAGCAGTTTAGGAGTCAACAAAGGAGGACAAAGGGATTAATTAAGAAAGGGAAAATAGAATATGAGAGTAAGCTAGCGAGGAACATAAAAACTGACTGTAAAATCTTTCATAGATATGTGAAGAGAAAAAGATTAGTGAAGTCAAGCGTAGGTCCCTTACAGTCAGAATCAGGGGAATTTATAATGGGAAACAAGGAAATGGCCGACCAACTAAATACATACTTTGGTTCTGTCTTCACAAAGGAGGGCACAAATAACTTCCCAGAGATGCCGGGGAACATAGGGTCTGATGAAAGAGAGGAACTGAAAGAAATCAGTATTTGTACGAAAATGGTTTTAGGAAAACGGATGGGATTGAAGGCCAATAAATCCCCAGGGCCTGATGGTCTACATCCCAGGGTACTTACGGAAGTGGCCCTAGAGATAGTAGATGCATTGCTGGTCATCTTCCAGAACTCGATAGACTCTGGAACGGTACCCATGGATTGGAGGGTAGCTAATGTTACCCCACTATTCAAAAAAGGTGGTAGAGAAAAAGCGGGGAATTATAGACCGGTAAGCCTGACATCAGTAGTGGGGAAAATGCTAGAATGTATTGTAAAAGATGTAATAGCAGAGCATTTGGAAAGCAGTGACAGGATCGGACAAAGTCGACATGGATTTACAAAAGGTAAATCATGCTTGACTAATCTACTGGAATTTTTTGAGGATGTAACTGGTAAAATAGATAAGGGAGAACCAGTGGATGTGGTCTATTTGGACTTTCAGAAGGCTTTCGATAAGGTCCCGCATAAGAGCTTAGCGTGCAAAATTAAGGCACATGGGATTGGGGGCAAGGTATTGAATTGAACAGAGAACTGGTTGGCGGACAGAAAGCAAAGAGTTGGAATAAACGGGTCATTTTCCTAGTGGCAGGCAGTGACTAGTGGGGTACCGCAAGGATCGGTCCTAGGACCCCAGCTGTTCACAATATATATTAATGATCTGGACGAGGGAATTGGATGTAATATCTCCAAATTTGCAGACGACACAAATCTGGGTGGGAGGGTAAGCTGCGAGGAGGATGTCGGGAAACTCCAGTACGATTGGGACAGGTTGGGTATTTGGGCAGAAACATGGCAAATGGACTATAATATGGATAAATGTGAGGTTATCCACTTTAGTGGCAAGAACATGAAGGCAGATTATTATTTGAATGGCAATAGATTGGGAGAAGGGGAAGTGTAAAGAGACCTGGGTGTCCTTGTGCACCAGTCGCTGAAGGTAAGCATGCAGGTGCAGCAGGCAGTTAAGAGGGCAAATGGTATGTTGGCCTTCGTAGCAAGAGGGTTCGAGTACAGCAACAAGGATGTCTTGCTACTGTTATACAGGGCCTTGGTGAGACTGCACCTTGAGTATTGTGTGCAGTTTTGGTCACCATACTTGAGGAAGGACGTTCTTGCCATGGAGGGAGTGCAGCGAAGATTCACCAGGCTGATACCTGGGATGGCAGGAATGACGTATGAGGCAGATTGTGTCGATTGGGCTGATACTCACTGGATTTTAGAAGATTGAGAGGGGATCTCATCGAAACCTATAAAATTCTGTCAGGTCTGGACAGACCAGATGCAGGAAGGATGTTTCTGATGGCCGGGGAGTCCAGAACCAGGGATCATAGTCTAAGGATAAGTGGTAAGCCATTTTGGACTGAAATGAGGAGGTATTTCTTCACCCAGAGAGTGGTGAACCTGTGGAATTCTCTGCCACAGAGGGCGGTGGAGGCTACTTCATTAAATATATTCAAGAAAGAGTTGGATATATTTATTGAGGCTAAAGGGATCAAGGGATATGGGGAAAAGGCAGGGACAGGGTACTGAATTTGGATGATCAGCCATGATCACATTGAATGGCGGAGCAGGCTGGAAAGGCCGAATGGCCTACTCCTGCTCCTATATTCTATGTTTCTATGTTTCTCTGTTTCTATGTGCCCTGGGGGTGTGTGAATCAACCGAGCTTCTTTCCATCCCACGCATGGGTCGCATTTGAGTTGTTGCACCTATTTTAACCCCTTGTGTCCAGTACTTTCTGATATTGTTGCTCAAAGTTCTGACGGTCAGAGGTATTTTAGCGGCCAGTAGAGTCCGCAGGGGACTCCGGGGCCGCAGAAATGGAGAGAATCCAAAGTTGGAGAACCGAAGGAAATCCATCGTTTTGGTCTTCAGTATCTCCGACAGTTTTATATGTTTCTGGACGCCCATGTTGTTTATTTTCTATCTCTCCATATCCAAGCCCACTCTTCTTCCTCAGCTACCTCCTTCCCATTGAAACTTCCATCCCCAGATATGGGATCCTCTTCAACATGTATGTTGACGCCACCAGTTTTAACATCCCCTCTCTCGACCCCCTTTCCTGTGTTATCCGACTACATTTCCAACATCCTGATTTGAATGAGCCATAACTTTCTCTAAACAAACATTGGCAAGGCAAAAGCCATCGGCCTAGAAATTCAGTATAGCCTCTTTTGGGGCGGTAAAGTCGGGCGGCCACTAAAGTTTGCGCCCGGTGCAAAGTCGAGGCCCCTTCGCCGATGTTCAGTCGCGTTGCCCGAAGAGGTTGTTGCTGCGCTAAAACAGGCAATGCACGACTATCATTAGGCACTAAGCCGGTGGCCCGGGGTGCTAACACCGGAAGTTGGGCGCAGGGCAGGTGCGGCGAGCTGCTGATTGATGGCAGACACTCTGGCTCTGGTGGGCTCTTAAAGGGGGAGGTGGATTTGTTGCTTTGAAAGTCCGCTGTATTTGTGTTTTTGGGGAGGGCGTCTCTCCATCAGTTTGTTATGTGGTTCCTCCTCCTCCTCCTCCTCCTCCTCCTCTTCCTCCTCCGCCTCCTCCTCCACCTCCACCTCCACCTCCACCTCCACCATCATCATCATCTACCTTTGTCGCTCACGAAGGAGTGTGGTAGAACGGCTGCCCTTAGTACTGCAGGAGTGCCCTTTAATTTGCGCTCCCTGCAGCCCGCATTGGCTGAGCACCGTTCCACTCAACAGTCGCTAGGGCTGCCCGGCGCACAATGGGCTGGCGTGACTGACGATCTGGGTGGGGGCGCACAAAGGGCGTTGCACGAGGAAATGACGTCTTGATCTGTGCGCGAAGACTTTGTGCCAGCGCTAAATGTCTACTGAAGTTGGGGCGAGGCGCAGATCGCCTAGCGCTCGACATCTACTCCTCCTAAGGCGCTAATGGCTGGCGCAACCAACTGAATTTCTAGCCCATCATCTCTAGTCAAAATTTACAAACTTTGTACCCTAACCACCAATACCAATCCCCACATTGGCTGTGAGCTACCAATGACCCTCAGCATCTATCTGATCCTAGGTTCTGCGTTATTACCATCAGTCACTCTATAACAAAGTTCACTGACTTCCGCCTCAGTAGCATCACCGCCTCCACTCTTGCCACATAGGCCTGATCTACTCAAACTCGCCTCATAGTACAATCCTCCCATCGCATGGATCAATCTAGTAAACTGTTGTTGCACCGTCTCTAAGGCAGGTTTAACCTTTCTCAATTAAGGAGAACATAACTGTGCGCTGTACTCCAGGTGTGGTCTCGCCAAAGCCCTCTACAATGGTAGTAAGGCTTCCTTACTCTTGCACTCCATCCCATTGCAATAAAGACCAACAAGCCATTTGCCTTCCTAATTGTTTGCTGTACCTGCATGCTGACCTTCAAAGGTTCCTGTTCGATAACACCTATATCTCTCTGAACTTCAACATTCATTATTTTGGCACCAGTTAAAATGTATTTTTTTTTTCTATTCTTCCTACCAAAGTGAATAACCTCACATTTCCTCACATTATACTGCCCAATCGCATAACCAGTCTATATCACTTTGCAGGATCTTTCTATCCTCCACACAACTTACTTTCCCACCTAGCTTTGATTCGTCGTCAAAATTGAGTACATTACACTCGGCCCCTTCATGTAAATCATTAAATTAGATTGTAAATAATTGAGACCCAAACAATAATCCTTGCGGCACCCCAATAATTACAGCCTGCCCCCTCGCCCAGTCTCTCCCCACGCCCAGACTCTCCCCATGCCCAGACTCTCTCCCGTCGGCCAGAGTCTCTCCCCTCGGCCAGACTCTCTCCCCTCGCCCAAAAAATGACCCGGTTAACCCTGCTCTCTGTTTTCTGCCCGCTAATCAATCCTCTAAACATGCCAGTAATTTACCCCGCCCTAATAAGTCTTAGGGCTAGATTTTCAGTTGATAGTGCCAGCAGTTAGCGCCTTAAGGGAAGTGATTTTTGGGCGCTATGCGTGTAGCGCCTGTGCGCAGCGCAGTTTGCGCCCCGCCCCAAATTAAGATGCCCGTTAGCGCCGGCGCAAAGTTTAGCGCCCGCCCGGATGCGCGCGCAGAAAATGATGTCACATCCTCGTGCAACGCCCTTGGGCGCCCCGATTCCAAACTTCAGTTGGACCACCCCATTGTGCGGCGGGCGGCTGGAGCGTTTGGAAAAAGGAATGCAACACAACCAGCGCGGGCCCCGGGGGGCACAAATTAAAGGGGACGTGCTCTCCAGTATAAATGCCAGCCTTTTTTCAGAAAACACTCTTGTGCAACGCATTTCTGGAGACACAACAAGGAGGATAGCTAACTGGTTTCAAGCAGCAAAAGCTCAGGTATTTTTGGACTCAGGCCAGAGCGCTGCAAGTGTCATATTGGAAATTTGAGTGTTTGCCAGGATTTGATGGGGGTTGCATGGGATGCCAACGCGGAGCTGCAGCTCCATGTCCATAGGGCTTGCAGATGCATTGTGAGAGGGGCAGCCCTGGCTAGAGGCAGAGGGGGCTACATGCGTCGGCCACGTAGGCCTTAGCCAGTCAGGCTATACCGCCAGCAGCGCTCCTACCTAAACATGAGTGCCGCGCGATGCGTTAAAAGGCTCCAATTCCGAAAGGAGGTGATTGCAGAGATCTGCCACCTGCTTCGCCGAGATCTGCGGCCAAAGCTCAGGTGCAGGACGTCTCTGTCGGTGGAAGTGAAGGTGACGGTGGCATTGAACTTCTATGCCACCGGCTCCTTCCAATACGCTGCTGGGGACATAGCAAACATCTCCCAGTACGGTGCACATCGCTGCATCCGCCAGGTGACCGAAGCACTGTTCAGAAGGAGAAGCCAATTCATCTCCTTCCCCATGGCCCTGGAGAGCCAGCATCAGCGCACATTGGGATTTTCCAGACTCGGGGAATTCCCCTTGGTGCAGGGCGCCATTGACTGTACGCATGTGGCTTTGCGGGCCCCTCTGGAGCATGGCGAGCAGTATCGCAACAGGAAGGGCTACCATTCTCTGAATATGCAGCTGGTCTGTGACCACAAGCAGCGCATCATGGCAGTCAATGCCAGCTTCCAGGCAGCAGCCACGAAGCCTTTAGCCTGCGGCAGAGTACTGTGCATGACATGTTCCAGGCACTGCCTCCCCCAAGAGGATGGCTACTCGGGGACAAAGGCTATCCTTTGTGAACCTGGCTCATGACCCAGCTCCACGCGCCCAGGACCGCTGCTGAAGAGGCCTACAACGAGAGCCATCAAACCAACCGCAACATCATCGAGCTAACTATTGGGATCCTCAAGCAGCGGTTCCGCTGCCTTGATCGCTCCGGAGGAGCTCTCCAGTATTCGCCGGACCGGGTCTCCCAATTTGTGGTGGTTTGCTGCATGCTACGCAACCTGGCTATCCGCAGGACTCAGGCACTGCCACCTGACGTTGGACCAGCACCTCAGGAGGAGGAGCAGGAGGAGCATGAGGAG
The DNA here is from genome assembly GCF_052327205.1 of Somniosus microcephalus. Taxonomy (NCBI): domain Eukaryota; kingdom Metazoa; phylum Chordata; class Chondrichthyes; order Squaliformes; family Somniosidae; genus Somniosus; species Somniosus microcephalus. Next base: position 41,314,258 of record NW_028225187.1, on the reverse strand, counting down.
GAGGAGGAGGAGGAGCAGGAGTACGTTCCCAGGAGGGAGCGACCAGGGCCAAGGGCCGCACGACGCCACCTTATTACACGGTACTTCTAAGCCCCCTGTCAGGGAATGGCCAGGGGCCATGAGGGAAGATGAATGCAGCCGCTCCGCAAGCCCTCAGCCGGCGAAGCCAACAAACACGAAGAAGAACAACCATGGAGACTGCATGAATAAAGATAATTTTGTATTACACAAAAATGAAAAGCCCTTCCCACATGAATCCCCAAAAACAATAAACGGGCCCCACAAAAAGGCCAACAAACGACTCACTCCCGCAAACTGGGGAGGAGTCACTCCACCTTTCTTCAAACCGGGCCTCAACGTCGGCCTAACGCAAAAAATAAGCCCTCCAACAACACAACCATGGGCAAAATAAAGATGGCCACCGCCATATAAAAGGAAAGCTGGCCACACCCTCTACTGAGTGGCCCGCGAGGGCGAGCCCTTGCCCAGCCTTTTGCCTCCCCTGCCCGGCCTGCTGCTCCTTCGCAAGCTCTGCCCAGTGGCTGCTGCGAGGCTGGGGGAAGGTGCCTGAGGCTCAGATGCCCTTCCGCCAGATGCCACTGGGGGGCGGCCTACACGGCGTTTGGGCCTCGAGGGGCCGTCTGCTGAGTGCGCACCTGAGCCTGGCCACCATCAGCTGCAGCCGCTTGCCCTTGATGCCCCAGTGGGGGAATGGCAGCGACGGATGGCGCAATGTGGGCCAGCTGGCGTCTGGGATGCGCTGGTTGGTTCTGTGGCGCGGTGGCACTCGGCCGGGCCCGCACTGCAGGATCCGCAACAATCAGCCGAGGGGCGGCTTGCTGGGATGGTCCAGCGCAGTGGCTGCCGTGGCAATGCCTGCCTGAGACAGCGCGTGTGGCAGCAGTGAGTGCCCCTGTTGTCCTGGTGTGCGTGCACATCACATCCGCCAGGGTCTTGACGGCATCAGTCAGCATGCGGCCACTCGCGGCAGTTGCTGCCCCGAACCCGCGCACACTGGTCGTCAGCGACTCGATGGCCTCAGGCATGCACCCCACCACGCTCATGAGCTCCGTGTGGCGCCGGTCCGAATCCTCGGCCATCTTATCCAGCTTCCGCACCTCCTCCGAGGTGAAGGCGTCCGGACTGGAGTCGCGACTCTCCCGCTGGGGAGGAGGGGGCCGAACTAAGGGACCCTTGCCATGTTGGTGGCGGCGAGTGTGCCGATCAGCAGCACTCCCCTCTGATCCTTCCCCCCTTTGGGGGGAAGGCCGCGGGCCAAGCACACGGCTCCTGGGTGGCTGGACGCCACTGGTCCCAGAAGCTGCATTGCCCTGCGACAGTTCCTCCAGGCACTCGTCCAGTGAGGAGGTGTCAAGCATTTCCTCCTCTCCTGCGGGACGTGACTGTTCCCCCGATGGTCCGGCTTGCTCCTCCTCCTCCTCCTGCTCGGAGGTGCTGTCACTGGCAGCTTCAGGGTCCTGGTCATCACCAGCTGAAAGCAGGAATGCTCAAGAGTAGCTTCAGAGTGAGGAGACGGCGTCAGCGAGGGAGTTAGGACTGGTGGCATTCAGCGCATTGGTGGGACAGTGGCAAAGGAGGTAGCTCGGATGGGCCAGTGCGACGCGAGAGGGCCAAAAGGCAAGGTCCTTGCCATTGCCGGGCAGTGGAGGGTCGGATACTCCGCACGCTGTGGGGACGATCACACGGGCTCCCATGAGCACACACACGCGCTCCTCCAGCCGAGTGAGCTTCTGCAGTTTGGCGCGGCCACCCCTGGCACGGGCCTGGCGATTAAAGGCTACTTTAGCCTGCAAGAGAAAGGACGGGCTGTAAATGCGCAGTGTAGCCCTGATGCAGTGTGCACTGCCTCCCATCGTGGAATAGTTTGGCCAGAGTGAAGCCCTGATGTAGTGTGCACTGCCTCCCATGGTGGAATAGCTTGGACAGAGTGAAGCCCTGATGTAGTGTGCACAGCCTCCCATGGTGGAATAGCTTGGCCAAAGTGTAGAGTGCCAAATGGCCATTTGATGCTCATGACTATCCCAATGCTGCTGGCTGAGGGCTGGCCAATAGGACTTTCAGCTCCCTTTGCCCATCATGTCAGGTGTACATGCAAGAATGAGGAGGAGACTGGAAAGGCTACTCACCTTGACAATCCTGGTCAGGTCGTTGTATTTTTTACGACATTGTTTGTGGGTCCTGGGGGCATCGCCGGTGAACGTCACCCTCTGGGCGATCTGCTTCCAGGCTTTGGTGTAGTCATGGTTGGTTGGATTCCTCCCACTCTCTGGGAACAAGATCTTGCGCCTCACCTCCAGAGCTGTGACCATTATGTCCAGATCACCCTCTGAGAAGCGCAGGGCACGCTGACGGGCCTTCTCTGGCGTTGCCATGACTCCCTGGGGCTGAGCAGCAGTGTTGAGGCCTCTTTGCAAGGCTGCAGTGTGCAGGGCGTGGCAGCAGACCAATTCGTCCCTTCCCCCTTTAAGAGCTGGTCGGCGCCACGGGGTCTGCTGTCAGTCCAAAAATGACCGCACCCGCGCTGCGCCCCGCCTGGGCGCTATCCCTCTGGACCGCCGGCTTAGCGCCTAAAGAGAGTAGTGGAACGCCTCTTTTAGCGCTCCACCAACCTCTTAGGGCGAAGCCACTGAATTCCCGGCAACGGGGCGCTACTTTGGGGCGGGCGCTAACTTCGGGCGGGCGCTAAGGTTAGCGCCCCAAAACTGCCTATACTGAAAATCTAGCCCTTTATCTGCCACAACAATCTTTAAAGTGGCTCCTTATCGAATGACTTTTGGAAATCTAAATATTGTACATCCACTGGTTCCCCTTCAACTACCCTGCTCGTTGCATCCTCAATATACTACAATAATTTGCTAAACACAATTTCCCTTTCAAAAAGCCATGTTGAGCCTGCCTAATCATATTGGCCCAGTAATTCCGGGCACAACACGTGAGTAAGGACGGGGTACTCACACGTGTGCCCGGAGGAATTGCTGGTTTTCAGCATGCACAGCGCATGCGCTGAACACCGGCATTTCCTGTCCTCTGACCCAAGGGGTTAAGAGGTAGCATGCACGCGACTGCACAGGCAGCGCGTGCGCAGTGAAATTCCTTTTTTTTTCCAGAGTTGCCCGAGTGTGTCGTCCTCCGGTCTTTACGCGTGGAAAAACCAGACGTAAGTATTTCGTTTTACAGGTAAGTGGGCTTTTAGTACAATGTAGAATTTTTTTTCCACAGGTTTGATATTTTTAAAGAATTTACAGTAAGGTAAGTTTAGTTTTAAACTCTATTTTTTAAAATTTTATTTTTTCAAAAAATTGATTAATTGCTTAAAATATTTTTTAAAACTTATTTATAGTTAATATAATCAGTGGGATGTTTTTAAAAAATTTATTTAACATTAAAATAGTGTTTTGGCAGCCCATACTTTTCATGAGTTTCAAAGCTCTTACTGTCAAACTCATGAATGAGTTTCCCCTTCCCTGATTGGCTGCACAGTGCTCACCTGATCCCAGCCGGCACATCGCACTAACTAAGCCACTGGATCAGGTTAGCACAGCGCGCCGACATCGGAACCGGGCCTGTGACAGGAAATGCGAGCAGGCCCGTGCTTCAGATGTCGGCGTGCAGGGTGAGTGCAGATTGGGGGTTTGCACGCGCGGCAAGCACCCGATTCTAATTTCAGGGCCATTATGATTTTCTAAGTGCCCTGTTATCACATCCTAAATAATGGTAAGAGAAAAAGGTAAAAAAAACGTGGTAGTTTTGATCAAATGCATATGATTGGATTAGATCTGATAAAGCCTGTAAACCAAAATCGGAATTGTGAGGCGTTTGAGTCGCTCAATTAAATCAGCAATGTTGAGTTATAAGTATTGTTAAGTGTAATTTGAAGCAGTATTACATGTACAATATAAGCAATGATTCTGAGATACCTGGTCTTAGACGTTTATGAACGTCTCCCTCATAGCTCTTATTGTTTGTATTTTCAGCACAGGCCTCTTGCCTCATCGAGCGAGCACAAGCATTTTAGTTTGCAGGATAATTCTACCTTCTCTTTGCTTTTCGGCTACTTCTCATGATAGAAGAAATTTGCTCGAGTGAAACTGATCAAAAATAATATGTGATACATCTTTGGATTCATATCGCATTCATTCATTGGGTGAAAACGTGTATTAGTAACAGAATATCTGTCACAAGAGCCTTTCACTGCGTCTTACTGGTTGAAGATATTAGGTAAAATAAGAGTTGCTGGTGAAGGAAGTGTCTGAGATATTGTGGAAGACCATAAGGCAGTACATTTCAGGCATTGTTTGTTGCGTTGAGAGGAAAGTGGCTGCAATTGACGATCTTGCTTTTTACAAGACACTCTTACGGGCCATGCTTGTGTCCAGTTTCTGGGGCTGGCCTGATATGGTCTGACAAGAGCAGGCCAGAGGCTGGGAATTCTGCAGCGATTGTCTCACCTCCTGACTCCCCAAAGCCTTTCCACCATCTACAAGGCACAAGTCAGGAGTGTGATGGAATACTCTCCACTTGCCTGGATGAGTGCAGCTCCAACAACACTCAAGAAGCTCGACACCATTCTGGATAAAGCAGCCCGCTTGATTGGCACTCCATCCACCGCCTTCAACATTCACTCCCTCCACCACTAGCGCACTGTGGCTGCAGTGTGTACCATCTACAAGATGCACTGCAGCATCTCGCCAAAGCTCCTTCAACAGCACCTTCCAAACCCGCGTCCTCTACCACTTAGAAGGACAAGGGCAGCAGACGCATGGGAACATCACCACCAACAAGTTCCCCTGCAAGCCACCCACCATCCTGACTTGGACCTGTATCGCCGTTCCTTCACTGTCGCTGGGCCAAAATCCTGGAACTCCCTTCCTTACAGCATTGTGGGTGTACTTACACCATATGGACTGCAGCGGTTCAAGAAGGCGGCTCACCACCATCTTCTCAAGGGCAATTAGGGATGGGCACTAAATGCAGGTCTAGCCAGCGACGCCCACATCCCATCAATGAATAAAAAAAGGCGATTATTAATGTTGCACACGATGATTGATTGGATGGATTTAGTGTCCGCTGGAAGAATGATGCAGCATCGTGTATCATTAGAACAATTGTTCCCATCAGAAGAGAAGCTGAATCACCTGGGCATGTTCAGTCTTCGTTTATTTTAATTTTAACAGTTAATTACAGGAAAACGTTTAACATAAGAATCACATCTGTGACGATACATAACACAGTGTATTAAGGAGAATATATTACAGCAAGCATCGATTTGCAACTTTGCTTAAAATGTTGTACCAATATCGATTGATCCATTAAACACGTTTTGTTCTTTATTGCAATCGCCGATAAACATTGTGTGGCAAACACTTCAGCTATTTCACTTATATAAATAATTTTGCAATTGAATTCAGTGGATATTTTACCCCATTCTTTAGCTCCTCTCTGAATTTATCCTGGGTCAGCACATAAATACATGTGTTTGTGCAGCAATTGAGAACCTGAAGCATGAATCCCACCGATTCAATGTCATTAACATCATCATACTCAATGACGGTAATACGGAGAAATAGAAAATAAACAACAATGGTCGTCCATAACAAAATAAAACTGCCCGATATACTGAAAAGCAAAACGATGGATTTCCTTCGGTTCTCCATCTCGGGGTCCTTGTGATTCTCTCCATTGCTGAGGCCCCGGAGTCCCCTGCGGACTCGACTGGACACTAAAATGTGTCTAGCGGTGAGAACATTGAGCAACAAAATCAGAACGAATGGGACACAAGGGATTAAAGTAAGATTAAAGACGTCAAACGCTGCCCACGCGGGTGAAGTAAGAAAGGTGGGTTTCCAGACACAACCCCAGGGTAGGTTCTCCATTATATATTCAGGGTCAAATACAAAGTACCAGGGAATGTTTATTAAACAGCCCAGCGCACTCACCACCCCGATAACGACCGCCGCCATTTTCTCGGTGCAATATTTTGTTTTCAGCTTCGGACAACAAATGGCCACAAATCGATCGAAGGTGAAAACCACTGTGAACCAGACCGAGGCCGCCGCGGCTGCACAAACCAGGACGATATTGAGACAGCACACGGGGGTAATGGTCAAGAATGAAACTGGGAAATAAATTACAATAATGCACCTTAATATTACTCCCGTACAAACAACCAGGAGATCGGCCGTTGCCATGGCCACCAGGTAGCGAGTGATACATTTGGAGAGACCGCACTTTCCTCGGGACAGGATCACAATCGCCACCAAGTTAACTGCAAGAGACACAAAGATTAGTGAGATTTGTTTCCACTCAGAGTCGCAGTAAAACCCTCATTATTAAAGTTGTTTTGAGTGAACTTTCAACTTATTATTGCACTGATTAATAGGAAATCATTTACGCACTGGTGGCTGCCATCTGCCATCTAATCTGAACTCGCATCGTTATCCAATTTCTCTCATAGCTCCCCTCATGCCCTCTACGAGCTCAACTTGTCTATGAGACCCACCTACTGCTCGCTCGATCCAATTCCAACCGAACTGCTGACCAACCAACTTCACTTCCTGGCCCCCATGTTAGCTGATATTGTTAACAGTTCTCTCTCCCCACATACTGTCCCCTCCCCTTCAAATCCGCCGTCATCAGCACCTGCTCAAAAAACAACCTTGAAGCCTCTGTCCTTGCCAACTACCGCCCAATCTCCAACCTCCCATTCCTTACCCCGTCCTTGATCGTGCTGTCTCCTCCCAAGTCGGTGCCCATCTTTCACAGAATTCCATATTTGAACCCCTCAAACCTGGTCTCACCCGCTGCCCCAGTACATAAACGGCCCTTAACAATGTCACAAGTGCCATCCTATGTGACTGTAACTGTGGTAAGCTATCCCTCCTCTTCCTTCACGACCTGTCTGCATCCTTTGTCCAGACAATCCTCCTCCAATGCTTCTCCAGCCTCTGCCAGCTGCAGGGGACTGCACTCACTTGGTTCTAATCTTATCGATATAATCGGAGCCTGCAGCAGATTATCTTCCCACTCCCGCACCGTTACTTCTGGACTCCTCCTATTTATCATCTTCATGCTGCCCATCAGCGACATCATCCGAAAACACAACGTCTGAATCAAAGGCATGCCGAAGGCACCCAGCTCCATCTCACCACCAGCTCACCCAACACGTCCCTTGTCCATAATTTTCATACTATTTGTCATGAAATATAATTTCCTCCAACTAAATATTGGGAAGACCGAAGCCATTGTATTTGGTCCCCGCTATAACCTTCATTCCCTTGCCAACGGCTCCATCCCTCTCTTGCAACTTTCTGAGGCTTGACCAGCCTTGCCCAAACCAAGGGTTTTATTGACCCCGATATGAGCTTCCGAACAAATATCTGCTCCATCACAAAGACTGCCTGCTTCCACCTCTGTAACATCACCGACTCAGCCCCTGCCTCATCTCAACTGCTGCTGACCCCCTCATCTATGCCGCTGTGGCCTCTAGGATTGATTACCCCAACTCTTTTCTGTCCGGCCTACCATCTTCCAACCTTCATAAACTTGAGTTGTCCAAATCTCTGCTGCCCACATCCCAACTTGCACCAATCCCGTTCACCCAGCACCTACTGAGCTCACTGATCTTCATTGGCTCCTGGTCTGCCAAAGCCTAAATTTTAATATACTCATTCTTGTTTTCAAATCTCATCTGGCCATTTAATGCCATCCCCAAACTTAGCATTACTGTTTGCGGGTCTGTATACAACTCCCACTAACCTTTTCTGTCCCTTGGTATTTCTCAGCTCTACATATACAGATTCCACATCATCAGAGCTAATATCCTTCCTTACAATTGTGTTAATCTCCTCTTTAACTAGCAATGCTGCCCCACCTCCTTTTCCTTTTTGCCTGTCTTTTCTGTATATTGAATAACACTGGATGATGATTTTCCAGCCTTGGTCACCCTGGAACCATATTTCTGTAATCCCAATCATATAATATCCGTTTACATCTATTTGCGCAGCTAATTCATCCACCTTGTTGCAAATGATCCTCACATTAAGACACGAAGGCTGAGAAATTCGGTTGGTAGCGCCAGCGATTAGCGCCTAAAGAGCCCGAGAATTGGGGCGTTACCCAATTTTCGGGCTGGCGCAGTGAATATAGCACCACCTCCCATATTGAGTATCCTTTTAGCACTGGGACTAACTTTTTGCGCGTGCCCGCGGGCGCAGGCAGTTCATGATGTCATTTCAGTGTGCAACGCCTTTTTGGCGCCCCGGACTGGATATTCATTGGCGCCCGCAATCTTTCCACCTGGCACTATTAGTGACAGTTGGATGGAGCGTTCCCAGGCCATTCTCGGACTTGGGGGGCGCTATTTAAAGGGGACAGCACTAGTATAAAAGCTGCAGCCATTTGGGCTGGCCATTCTGATCGTTGCTGGAGAGAGTTGCTGACCTTCTGTTGGACAGTAATTTTCTCATTGAGCCTTCAGAGGCACTGGCACTGGCAGCTTGAGGGCTCGGCTCCCGAGCTGGTGATGCAGCATCTGAAAGCATGGAGGTGGAAGAGTGGCTTTAGCAAAAGGACAGCTTGGCAGCAAGGGATGCCAGATTGCGGCAAGGCTATGACATAGGACCACAGTGAGAAAGCATGCTGGTGGGGGGAAAAAGTGGAAGGAGACAGTTGTAAAAGGTGAGAAGCTTACCATCGCTGTCGACAATGCAGTCGGCAGCTGCAATGGTTACAGGACCAATCAGACGTCCTCCAAAAATCTGGTGGACTCTCTCCTCGAGATCCGTGAGAGTGACCAATTGTGGAGGTCCTCCACTGGTGCGAAGTTGGTCTTTGCCAATCCTCGCCAGCTTGGACTGCAGGGGAAAGGAGGGGAAGTTATGTTACATGATGCTCTGAGTGATCATCTCATGGCCCCCATGGTGGAAGAGTCCTTACATGATGTCCTGAGTGATCATCTCATGCCCCCATGGTGCAAGAGCCCTTACATGATGCCTTGAGTCAAATGTGCATGTGTGTGCCCAGAAAGGGCCATTGGTGTTTGCTGGCAGATGGCCAATGTGGCACAGCCCACTCTGTAGCTATAAAGTCAGGTACAAATGAAGGGATGCAGAAGTTTGCAGAAACAACACTCACCCTCACGACCCGAGTGAGGTCGTTGAATTTCTTTCTGCATTGGACAGGTCTCCTGGTCACCATGCTGCTGGAGTTGACCCTCTGGCATACATCCCTCCAAGCTCGTCGGTAGTCCTTATGATTCGGACTCCTGCCATTGTCTGGGTAGAGAGCATCTCGCTGGCACTCCACTGCGGCCATCAATTGCTCCAGAGCCTCATTGGTGAAGCGCTCTGCTCTCTGTCTCACCTTCTCCATCTGGTCCAAGTTTTTATCGCCAGAGAAGGGCCTGCGCTGATTCTGAGGCCTGCAAGGCACAGAGTGTGGATGCTGAAGCTGACTGACCCACCCCTTTAAGAGCTGGCAGGTGCCTGGAAGTCTCGTGGTCATCGGCAATTGAGAGCACCTGCGCTGCACCCGTCTGCTCCGATTTTGGGTTGCGCCGGAAGTTTAGCACCTTAGGTGTCCTGTGTAATGCCTGAATTTGCGCTTCAATCACCTTCAGGAGCGATGCAACCCAATATCGCGCCAGGTGGTGATAAGTTGCATCTGGCTATAAACTTTGAGCTGCGCCAATTCCAATGCCCCAAGCAGGGCTATACCCAATTTCTAGGCCTTCGTCCTTTTAAAATTATTATTTATTGTGGCCATGTTTGATATAAACCCTTGATTTCTCTGACTGCCACTTTTGCTTTTCTCCTTCCTGTCTTTTGCCTTTGGTGCATTCCTTGTTTCCCTTTCCTCTGTCTCCCTGCACTGGTTCCCAACCCTGCCCTTTTACTTTAAACCCTCCCCAACAGCAGTAGCAAATACTCCCCCAAGGACGTCGGTCCCGGTCCTGCCCAGGTGCAAACGGTCCAGTTTGTACTGGTCCCACCTCCCCAGAACACGTTCCAAAGTCCCAGGAATTTGAATCTCTCCCCCTTGCACCAGTCCTTTAGCCACGGATTCATCTGAAATATCCTTCTATTTCTACTCTGACTAGCACGTGGCACTGTTGCCAATCTTGAGATTACTACCTTTGAGGTCCTATTTTTTAATTTACCTCCTAACTCCCTGTATTCAACTTTTAGGACATCATGCCAGGTTTTAACCTATATCGTTGTGACCTATATGCACCACAACAACTGGCTGCTCAACCCACCCCACCCAGAATGCCCTGCAGCCACTCCAAGACATCATTGACCCTTGCACCAGGGAGGCAACATACCATCCTGGAGTCTGGTTTGCAGCCGCAGAAATGCCTATCTATTCCCCTTACAATAGAATCTTGAGATAAGGAGGAATTTCTTCACTCAGATGGTTGTTAACCTTTGGAAAGGTCTGCCGCAGTGGGCTGTGAATGCTGAGACTTTGAATATATTCAAGGCTCTGATAGATAGATTTTTGGACTCTACGGAATCAAGGGATATGGAGATCGGGCATGAAAGTAGAGTTGAGATCTATGATCAGCCATGATTTGTTGATTGGCGGGGCAGGCTCGAGGGCCCATGTGGCCTACACCTGATCTTATTTCTTATGTTCTTCTGTCCTTAAATTAATATAAACAATTAGGAACTCAAAACAAAATACGAAATTAAATTAGCAACCAATATAAAAATAAATAGTTAGGTATTTTATAAACACAGGAATAGGAACATAGGGATATAGCCACTAAGGAATGAACAAGATAAACTCTAAAATAAAGGCAGTGAAATGAGAAATATTGAACAGTTATTTTACCGCCGTTTTTACCAGCGTCACAAACATGGTGCACGTGAAGTTAGCCAAAGAATTCAGAAAGATAACCACAGCTTCTAAGATAGACAGGAGCGACATTTTTAATGAACTAGACATGAATTAACGAGAGGATAAAACCTGGGGTCTGGAAAGACAGGTACCACTCATACTCAAAGCGAAGGAAGAGAAAGCAGAGGCACTATATATATATATAATTTTTTTTAATTTATTATATGTAAAACAAATTCTGTCGTCCAGTTTGCTTAAAATCGGTGCGAGGAAAGGTATTGAAATCTTTGCTCAAACATAAAATATAAAAAACTCTAAAATCCGAAAACAAAATTGTCATAAATCGCAACTTCTACAAGAAGTAACTCAGCAAGTACTACTGAACGGCCAGCTGAGGGCATCGCCCGAGGAGTATAAAAACTAGGGCGTGGGCCCAGCTTGGCCAGAGACAGTCTAGAAACAAGAAGCTCGTGGCTACTAACTAGACCTCCATGTTTTGTTACAAGTCGATTAAAGTGTGTAGTGAGTCTTTATTACGTCAATAATAAAGACTTGTCGGCATGGATTTCAAAAGGGAAGGACATCTTTGACCAACATGATAGCATTATTTGATGAACTAGCAGAGAGAGTAGGTAAGGGTAAGTTAGTGAATGTAGTATACATAGACGTTCAAAGAGCTTCCACCGTCTTAGTAGATTCGTGACTAAGATCCGAGCATGTAGACTCAGTGGACAAGTAGCCACATGGATAGCAAACTGGCTGCTAAATAGAAAACAGAAGGTAAAGATTAAAGGTAGTTGCTCAGATTGGCGGAAGGTGAGAAGTATTGTTCCACAGGGGCCACTTTTGGTTACAATTTATAGTGGAGATTTGGACTTGGGAATCAGAAGTATAACATCAAAATTTACGGATTACACCAAATTATGGGGTACTCTTTTTGTTCGTACCAAAAAAACAAAACAAATTGACTGTAAGCAAAAGTTCAACTAAAACTTAACAAATCATATTAAAATTTGGTTATCCGGGTTGAAGATGCAGTCCAGTCCCCGCGGCATCCACCGGTCGCGGAAATACTCAAGCGCACTGGCGGACACCGCGTGCTCCATCTCCAGGGCCACCCGGGCACGAACATGGCCGCGGAGAGAGGCAGGCAATCCGGCTTGACGACCCCCTCGACCGCCCGCTGCCTGGGCCAATTGATGGCTCTTTTAGCCAGGCCGAGGAGCAGGCCCACAAGGAGGTCCTCCAACCTGTCTTCTCCCCTGCGCACCGGGTGACCATAGATCAAGAGCATGGGACTGAAGTTCAACCAAAAATCGAGGAGCAGCCCCTTCAAGTAGTGAAAGAGGGGCTGCAACCTCTCACATGCCATATAAACGTGAAACACGGACTCCTCCAGGCCACAAAAAATGCAGGCGGCCTGGGAGTCTGTGAACCTACTTAAAACCTTATTGCACGGGACCGCTCCATGCAACACCCTCCAGGCCAAGTCCCCGATGGAACAAGGGAGGACTCCCGCATAGAGAGCCCTCCAATGGGGACCTCCGCCACCGCCAGTCGGCAAGACGCCACGCCAAGGCGTGTCCGGATGGTAGACGAAGATGGCAAAGTGGAGAGTGTGCAGGAGCAGCCCGTACAGGAAAACCCTCCGCGCAGAATGAAAAGGCACGGGGGGTATTTCCTCGAGACGGCTCAAGTTGTGAGGTGCCGGTTCCCGAGGGGAGTTTCGGGGCTGGACGCCGATGAGGAATTCCATCCGAACGGGGGTAAGCTCGGACGAGATCGCCCCACATGCTTGAGCCGCCTCGATACACCTCGTGGAGTCGGGGCCCAGTGCCGCTTTCACCAATTCGATGGCTTCGACCGTGAGCCGAACGTTGGCCCAGGACAGGCACCGCACCAGCTCCTCCGGCGCCACAAATTATGGGGTAAAGTTAACACTGAGGAAGTCTGCGACAAAAATCAAGAAGATATTAACAGAATGGAATCAAGGAGAGTAAATGATAAATGATTTTCAATAAATATATATGTGAGGTGGTGAATTTTGTTAGGTTGAATAAGGAGGCCTCATGAGACTTGGAAAATAAGAGTCCAAATGGGGAAGAGAACAAAACGGATTTAGGGGGACAAATTCACAAATTATTAAAAGTAGCTAAGAAGGTTAAGGAAGCCATAAAACGTGCAGTCAAAGCAACGGAGTTTCTTTCTGGAGGAATGGGTTGCAATAACAGAGGAGGTATGTTAAAATTATATAGAACATTGGAGAGACCACACTTAGAGTGCAGTGCACAGTTATGATCTGCTTAGTACAAGTATGCAGAAGCACTGGAGAAAGTGCAAAATGGGTTAGAATTTGAAACTCGTATGCATTCAATAAGATCATTGCTGATCTGATTTGGCCTCAACTCCACTTTCCTGGCCGCTCCTCATTACCCTTGACTCCTCTATATTTCAAAAATCAGTCTATCTCCATCTTGAATATGTTCAATGATCCAGCCTCCACAGCTGTCTTAGGTAGAGAATGCAATAGCTTCCCGACCCGCTGAGAGAAGAAATTCCACCTCATCTCCATTTTAAATGGGCGACCCCTTATTCTGAAACTATGCCCCCAAGACCTGGATTCCAGCCACGGGGAAATATCCTCCGTACATCTAACTAGTAAAGCCCCCTCAGAATCTTATATGTGAAAATAAGATCACCTTTAATTCTTCTAAACTCCAATGAGTATTGGCACAACCTGCTCAACCTTTCTTCATAAAACAACCCCCGGGGGGAATGAGTCTGACTGGATTGCTCTACAGAGAGCCAGCATGGAGTCGAAGGGCCAATGGCCTCCTTTTGTGCCGTTATGACGCTATGACTCTATGACATATAGAGGCTGAGGCGCTTAGCATAGATGCATGTAAGGGGCAGCTAGTTAAGTAGAGGAGGCAAACTTTAATAGAAGGATATGTTGGTGGAGTGAGATGAGGAAAGGTGGGAGATGACTCTCGTGCAACAGGAGCTCTGGCATAGATCTGTTGGGCATAATGGCTGGTTTTTATGATTTAGAATTGTACGTCATTCTATTCTATGTAATGGGAACCAAGCGGGGTGAAGGTACAATGGAACCTGGGCACGGGGAAGGTGTAGTGGGGTTTGGGCACGGAGAAGGTGCAGTGGGGTTTGGGCAGGGGGAAGGTGCACTGGGGATTGAGCAGGGGAGGATGCAGTGGGTTTTCGGCAGGGGGAAGGTGCAGTGGGGTTTGGACAGGGATAGGTACAGTGGTGTTTGAGCAGGGAGAATGTGCAGTGGGGTTTGGGCAGGGGAAGGTGCAGTGAGGTTTGGGCAGAGGGAATGTGCAGTGGGGTTTGTGCAGGGAGAATATGCAGTGAGGTTTGGGCAGAGGGAATGTGCAGTGGGGTTTGTGCAGGGGAATGTGCAGTGAGGTTTTGGCAGGGGGAAGGTGCAGTGGGGTTTGTGCAGGGGGAAGGTGCAGTGAGGTTTGGGCAGGGGGAATGTGCAGTGGGGTTTGGGCAGGGGGTAGGTGCAGTGGAGTTTGAGCAGGGAGAAGGTTCAGTGGGGTTTGAGCAGGGTGAAGGTGCATTTGGCTTTGGGGAGGGGGAAGGTGCAGTGGGGTTTGACAGTGGGAAGGTGCAGTGGGGTTTGAGCAGGGGGAAGGTGCAGTGGGGTTTGAGCAGGGTGAACGCGCATTGGGGTTTGGGAATGGGGAGGTTGCAGTGCAGTTTGGGCAGGGGGAAGGTGCAATGGTGTTTGAGCAGGGAGAAGTGCAGTGGGGTTTGAGCAGTGTGAAGCTGCATTGGGGTTTGAGCAGGGAGAAGGTGTAGTGGGGTTTGGGCAGGGGGAAGGTGTAGTGGGGTTTGAGCAGGGGGAAGGTGCAGTGGGTTTTGAGCAGGGGGAAGGTGCAGTGGGGTTTGAGCAGGGGGAAGGTGCATATGTGTTTGGGCAGGGGGAAGGTGCAGTGGGGTTTGTGCAGGGGAAGGCGCAGTGGGGTTTGGGCAGGGGAAGGTGCAGTGGGGTTTGGGCAGAGGGAAGGTGCAGTGGTGTTTGAGCAGGGTGAAGGTGCAGTGGTGTTTGGGCAGGGGGAAGGTGCAGTGGGTTTTGGGCAGGGGGAAGGTGCAGTGGGAATTGGGCAGGGTGAAGTTGCAGTGGGGTTTGGGCAGAGGGAAGGTGCAGTGGTGTTTGAGCAGGGTGAAGGTGCAGTGGAGTTTTAATAGGGTGAATGTGCATCGGGTTTTGGGCAGGGGGAAGGTGCAGTGGGAATTGGGCAGGGTGAAGATGCGTTGGGTTTTGGGCAGGGTGAATGTGCAGTGGGGTTTGGGCAGGGTGAATGTGCAGTGGTGTTTGGGCAGGGGGAAGGTGCATATGTGTTTGGGCAGGGGGGAGGTGCAGTGGGGTTTGGGCAGGAGGAAGATGCAGTGGGATTTGGGCAGGGAGCAGTTGCAGTTGGGTTTGAGCAGCGGGAAGATGCAGTGGGGTTTGGGCAGTGTGAAATTTCAATGGGGGCTCGGCCTGGTGACGGTTCCATGGGTACTGCGCCTCACGAAGGAGAAATGGGGATTGGAGGGGTTTAAGTTGCAATGGGGACTTAGCAGGATGAAGGTTCAATTCGAACACCTGTTTCCTCCATTTCAAAATCGAGCTTGCTGTAGGATAAAGAAGTGAAAAAGAAGTAATGAGTTGTTGAAAGTGCTGAATCATTGTGATATAGTTAGAGGTGGACCTAATCCGTGATAGGAAGCCGCCAGAGCTCATGAACAGCGCCCTCTGGAAGGAAGCCAGGAGCAGATATTGGGCAGAAAGCGCAAGCATCGGATACGAGGATAGGCGTATTTTCATACATAGATGCGGAGAAAGCTTCTACATTCACATGTGGGAAGGAAATGAAGATAGTTTGGGTGCAGGCTCCCCACTGCTGTCTGTCTGATATCAATTATGTTGCTGCTGTTGACCGCAGAGACTTTACTTAGCAATGATACAAACTGTGGATAAAACACTCGATAATTCAAAGCAGAATTCCCTCCCTCCCCCAAGACCCCAGCACCAGACCGAATGAAGACATGAGTTTAATTTAACACAGATTAATTTGAAATATGAAAGTCAATATTATGATAATGAACAACAGATACATGGACAGAACTTTCATTGGATCTGCAATTTCGAGAAATTCATTCACATGGATTATATATATATTTAACCCATAAATTATACAATAATTATCCAAACACAATGAACTGAAACAATCGAAGAATTGTCCTCTAAAACATCAACACTATTATCTACGAATTAAATATAAAAATATCCAAAGAATTATCTAAACAATTATCAAAAGAATTATCAAAATAATTAGTTATTGAATTATTCAACAAATTTCAACAGAATTCCGAACTCAGTTATGCACTCAATTATCTCGTTAAAGAACTCCTGAAATATCCAAAGAATTATCTGCTCAATTATCAATCAAATGAAATACTGAAATATCCAAATAATTATCCTCTCAATTATCAATCAAATTAAACACTGAAATATCCAAAGAATTATCCTCTCAATTATTTGTTGAATTATCCACTCAATTATCAATCAAATTAAACACTGAAATATCCAAAGAATTATCCTCTCAATTATCAATCAAATTAAACAC
The DNA here is from genome assembly GCF_052327205.1 of Somniosus microcephalus. Taxonomy (NCBI): domain Eukaryota; kingdom Metazoa; phylum Chordata; class Chondrichthyes; order Squaliformes; family Somniosidae; genus Somniosus; species Somniosus microcephalus. The sequence continues at coordinate 41,297,756 of NW_028225187.1, read as the reverse complement.
TGAAATATCCAAAGAATTATCCTCTCAATTATTTGTTCAATTATCCACTCAATTATCAATCAAATTAAATACTGAAATATCCAAAGAATTATCCTCTCAATTATCAATCAAGTTAAACACTGAAATATACAATGAATTATCCTCTCAATTATCCATCGAATTAAACTTTGAAATATACAACGAATTATCCTTTCAATTATCCATCGAATTAAATTTTGAAACTACAAATAATTATCCTCTCAATTATCCATCTAATTAAACAAATGAAATTTCGAAAAAAGATATCCACACAATTATCTATATAATGGAACACTGAAATATCCAAAGAATTATCCTTACAATCTCGATAAAAGTAGACATTGAAATATCCAAAGAATTACCAACACAATTTTCCATTTAATTAAACACTGAGGACTAGAAATGCAGTTGGCTGTGCCAGCTGTTAGCGCCTTTGGAGGAGCAGATCTCGAGCGCCAGGTGCTTAGCACCCGGGCGCAGCACGATCTGCGCCTCGCCCCAACTTCAGTAGACATTTAGCGCTGGCGCAAAGTCATTGCGCGTGCTCATCTGCGGGCGCAGATCATGACGTCATTTCGTCGTGCAACGCCCTTTGTGCGCCCGGAAACGGAACTTCACTCGCGCCGCCCCATTGTGCGCCGGGCGGCCCTAATGATTGTTGAGTGGAACGGTACACAGCCGAGGCGGGCCGCGGGGAGCGCAAATTAAAGGGCACTTACCCTGCACAATAAAGGGCAGCCATTTAGCAGCACTCACTCTTGTGCAACGGATTTTTGGAGCGAGACCAAGGAAGAGAGCTTACTGCTTTGGCCCAACACTAGGACAGGTATTTTTGGCTTCAGGCCAGAGCTTTGCAATTCTCTTTGCCTTCATTGAGATCTCAGTGTTTGCCAGCATATTATGGGGGCTGCATTGGGTGCCAACGCTGAGTTCCAGCATTATGTCGGAAGGGCTTACAGATGCTGTGAGAGAGTGGCAGCCCTGGCTAGACGCAGAGGGGGCAACAGGCGTCGCCAAGGGAGGCCTTACCGACCCAGGGTATACCGACAGCAGTTCTCCTATCTCAACATGTCTGCCGCGCAGTGTGTTAGGAGGCTGCGATTCAGAAGGGAGGTGGTTGCAGAGATCTGCCAGCTGCTTCACAGAGATCTGCGTCCACAGCTGAGGCGCAGGACGTCTCTGTCGGTGGCAGTGAAGGTGACAGTGGCTCTCAACTTCTATGCCACCGGCTCCTTCCAATCCGCTGCTGGGGACATCGCTAACATCTCCCAGTTCGCCGTGCATTGCTGCATCCACCAGGTGACCAATGCCCTTTTCAGAAGGAGACGTCAATTCATCTCCTTCCCCATGACCCTGGACAAGCAGCAGCAGCGTGCAGTGGGATTTGCAAGAATAGCGGGCTTCCCCATGGTGCAGGAGTCTTTGACTACACGCATGTGGCTTTGCGGGCACCTCTGGAGCATGCCGAGGATTAGCGCAACTGGAAGGGCTACCATTCCCTCAACGTACAGCTGGTGTGTGACCACAGGCAGCGCATCCTAGCTGTCAATGCCCGCTTTCCAGGCAGCAGCCACGATGCCTTTATCCTGCGACAGACAACTGTGGCTGACATGTTCCAGGCACAGCCTCACCGAAGAGGATGGCTTATCGGGGACAAAGGCTATCCTTTGTGTACCTGGCTCATGACCCTGCTCCGCGCGCCCAGGACCCCTGCTGAAGAGGCATACAACGAGAGCCATCAAGCGATCAGGAACATCATCGAACAAACAATCTGCGTCCTGAAGCAACGGTTCTGCTGTCTGGATCGCTCCAGTGGAGCCCTCCAGTATTCGCAGAAGTGAGTCACTCAATTCGTCATCGTTTGCTGCATGCTGCACAACCTGGCTATCCGCAGGACTCAGGCACTGCCACCTCACGTTGGACCACCACCTCAGGAGGAGGAGGAGGAGGAGCATGAGGAGGAGGAGGAGGTGGAGGAGTACCAGCCCAGGAGGGAGGCTGAAGGTCCAAGGGCCGCCCGTCGGCTGCTTAGTGAACGTCACTTCCAGGCCCCCTGTCAGGGAATGGCTTGTGCCAATGAAAGAACATGATTGCAGCCGCTCCGCAAGCTCTCAGACGGTTAAGGCAACAAACACTTCAAAGATCAAACATGGACAATCTGAATAAAGAAAATGGTTTATTGTACAAACTCAGGGCCCTTCCCACATGAAAACCAAAAACAGACGAAACCCCCAAAAAACACTCACACACATGACTCACTCCCACAGCCTGGGGAGGATTAACAAATAATATAAACAAAAATGGCCTTCATCCTCGGCTTTCACAAAACACCCATTCCAAAAAACAAAACATTTGGCCACACCCTCTACTTTGTGGCCCACGAGGGCGATGCCTTCTGCAAACTTTGGCGGCCCATGCACGCCCTGCTGCTCCTCCTCAAAGTGAGGCCAGTGGCTGCTGCAAGGCTGGGGGAAGGCTCCTGAGGGGCACATGTCATGATGGAAGATGCCCTTGGGGGTCGGCCTAGACGAGGTCTGGCCCTCGAGGGGCTGGCTGGTGAATGCTGCAGCTGTGGCTGGGCAGCATCAGTCGCTGCAGCAGCTCGTGGCAGCTCCACTGGGGGAGTGGCAGTGGTGGCTGGAGGAATGGGGGCAAGCTGGCGGATGGCAGACGCTCGCTGGTCGCCTGAGACACTGGCACTTGCCCGGGCCAGCACTGCAGCATGCGCAGCAATCTGCCGAGGGACAGGCCGCTGTGCTGCTGCAGCGCAGCGGGTGCCCTGGCGATGCCTGGCTGACACAGCGAGTGTGGCTGCAGTGAGTGCCCGTGTTGCCCTGTTCTGTGACTGCACGGCACCACTGATCACCTGGCCAGTCGCTGCCTGAGCTGCCCCGAATTCCGCCCGACTCGCAGCCTGATCTGCCCCGAATTCTGCCAAACTGGTGGCCTGTGAGGCCCCGAATTCGGTCACACTCCGAGACAGGGACTCGATGGCCTCAGGCATCCATGCCACTACCCCCATGAGCTCCATGTGCAGGCGCTTCGAGTCCACGGACATGCCCTCGAGGAGGCGCAGCTCCTCGGCGGTGACCATCTCTGGACTGGAGGCCGGACTCTCCCTCTGGGGAGAAGGCCGCCGAGCTGCACCACCCTTCCTACATTGCTGGACGCCGCTGGGCCCAGCAATTGGACTCCCCTCCGACCCTTCCCCCCTCTGGGGAGAAGGCCGCTGAGTTTCCACCCCCCTCCTGCGTTTCTGCAGGCCGCTGGTCCCAGGAGCTACACTCCCCTCCAACACTTCCCCCAGGCTCCCGTCCAGGGAAGACGTGTCCCCTACATTGCCATGGCTTCCGTGGCTGAGGGTTCCCCTGATGGGCCGCCTTCCTCTTTCTCCTCCTCCTCCTCTTCTGAGGGGCTGTCACTGGCAACTTCAGGGACCTCCTCCTCACCATCTGAAAGCAGGAAGGCACAAGAGTAGGTTTAGAGTGAGGAGAGGGCATCAGCGAGGGATGCATGAGTGGTGGCATTCAGCGCATTGGTCGGACAGTGGCAAAGGATGTAGATCTGATACGCAAGTGGGACGAGAGAGGTCCAAAAGGTGATGTCCTTACCATTGGTGCCCAGAACAGGGTCGGCATCTCCAGATGCAACGGGGCCAATCACCCGGGCATCCATGATGTGCTCCACGCGCTGTTGCAGCTCGGTGAGCTGCTGGATCTGGGGTCCACCTCCCCCGGTCTCAGTCCGGCTCCTCTTATTATTGGCCAGCTTGGCCTGCAAGAGAAAGGACGGCCTCTAAGTACAGTGTGTAGCCCTGATCTTGTGTGCACTGCCTCCAATGGTGGAACAGCCTGGCCAGTGTGTAGCCCTGATCTTGTGTGCACTGCCTCCCATGGTCGAATAGCCTGGCCAGTGTGTAGCCCTGATCTTGTGTGCACTGCCTCCCATGGTCGAATAGCCTGGCCAGTGTGTAGCCCTGACCTTGTTTGCACTGCCTCCCATGATCGAATAGCCTGGCCAGTGTGTAGCCCTGATCTTGTGTGCACTGCCTCCCATGGTCGAATAGCTTGGCCAGTGTGTTAAGTGCAGAATGTCCAATTGATGTTCATGACTGTCCCACAGCTGCTGCATGAGGGCTGCCATTAGGGCTTTCAGGTCCCTTTGCCCATAATGTGAGGTGCACATGCAAGGATGAGGAGGACACTGGAAAGGGTACTCACCCTGACAATCCTGGCGATGTCATTTAGCTTTTTGCGGCATTGTACAGAGCTCCTGGGGACCTCACTGTTGGATGTCACCCTGGTGGCGACATGCCTCCAGGCTTTCCGGTAGACGCGGGCCGCCGGCTTCTTCCCATTGTCCGGAAACAAGATATGGCATCTCTTCTCCAGAGCGCCAACCAGCACCCTCAGATCATGCTCTGAGAAGCGCTGTGCTCGTTCACGGGCCTTCTCCATCCTTTCAGGCGCTATTTGGGTCCAGCAGCAGTGTTCAGGCCTAGCTGGAGGGCTGCAGCGTCCAGGGCGTGGCAGCAGACCAACTCGACCCTTCCCCATTAAGAGCTGGCCGGCGCCAGGGTGTCTGCTGTCAATCAAGAAATGACCGCACCTGCGCTGTGCCCGGCCTCGGCGGTATCGCTCAGCACCGCCGGCTTAGTGCCTAAAGAGAGTCGTGCATCGCCAGTTTTAGCACTCGAGCAAACTCTTAGGGCAAAGCTACTGAATATCGGTGAAGTGGCCTCGACTTTGCGCTGGGCGCAAACTTTAGCGGCCGCCCGACTTTACCGCCCCAAAAGTGGCTATAATGAATTTCTAGGCCTGAATATCCAAATAATTATCCACCAAATTATCTATAAAATTAAACACAATTATCTACAGAACTAAACACTGAAATATACAAGGAATTATACACATAATTATGCACCTAATTAAACACTGAAGTATCCAAAGGATTATCGATGCGATTAACTATATAATTAAACACTGAAATATCCAATGAATTATCCTTTCAATTTTCCATCGAATTGAACAATGAAATATCCAAAGAATAATACACGCAGTTACTCATCGAATTTAATGCTGAAATCTACAAAGAATTTACCTCTCAATTTCGTATAGAATTAAACACTGAAATATCTGAGGAACTATACTCTCAATTGTCTATAGAATTAAACACTGAAATATCTGAAGAATTATCCTCTCAAATATCTATAGAATTAAACACTGAAATATCTGAGGAATTATCCTCTCAATTATCTATAGAATTAAACACTGAACTATCTGAAGAATTATCCTCACAATATGTATAGAATTAAACACTGAAATATCTGAGGAATTATCCTCTCAATTATCTATAGAATTAAACACTGAAATATCTGAGGAATTATCCTCTCAATTATCTAAAGAATTAACAACTGAAGTATCTGAAGAATTATCCTCTCAATTATCTATAGAATTAAACACTGAAATATCTGAGGAATTATCCTCTCAATTATCTATAGACTTAAACACTGAAATATCTGAAGAATTATCCTCTCAATTCTGTATAGAATTAAACACTGAAATATCTGAAGAATTATCCTCACAATTATCTATAGAATTAAACATTGAAATATCTGAGGAATTATCCTCTCAATAATCTATAGAATTAAACACTGAAATATCTGAAGAATTATCCTCTCAATTCTGTATAGAATTAAACACTGAAATATCTGAAGAATTATCCTCACAGTATCTATAGAATTAAACACTGAAATATCTGAGGAATTATCCTCACAATATCTATAGAATTAAACACTGAAATATCTGAGGAATTATCCTCTCAATTATCTATAGAATTAAACACTGAAATATCTGACGAAGTATCCTCTCAATAATCTATAGAATTAAACACTGAAATATCTGAAGAATTATCCTCTCAATTATCTATAGAATTAAACACTGAAATATCTGAAGAATTATCCTCTCAATTCTGTATGAAATTAAACACTGAAATATCTGAAGAATTATCCTCACAGTATCTATAGAATTAAACACCGAAATATCTGAAGAATTATATCACAATATCTATAGAATTAAACACTGAAATATCTGAGGAATTAACCTCAAAATATCTATATTATTAAACACTGAAATATCTGAGGAATTATCCTCAAAATATCTATAGAATTAAACATTGAAATATCTGACGAAGTATCCTCTCAATTATCTATAGAATTAAACACTGAAATATCTGACGAAGTATCCTCTCAATTATCTATAGAATTAAACACTGAAATATCTGAAGAATTATCCTCTCAATTATCTATAGAATTAAACACTGAAATATCTGAGGAATTATCCTCTCAATTATCTATAGAATTAAACACTGAAATATCCAAAGAATTATCCTCTCAATTCTGTATAGAATTAAACACTGAAATATCTGAGGAATTATCCTCTCAATTATCTATAGAATTAAACACTGAAGTATCTGAAGAATTATCCTGTCAATTAGCTATAGAATTAAACACTGAAATATCTGAAGAATTATCCCCTCAATTATCTATAGAATTAAATACTGATATATCTGAAGAATTATCCTCTCAATTATCTATAGAATTAAACACTGAAATATCTGAAGAATTATCCTCTCAATTATCTATTGAATTATACACTGAAGTATCTGAAGAATTATCCTCACAATATCTATAGAATTAAACACTGAAATATCTGGAGAATTATCCTCTCAATTATCTATAGAATTATACACTGAAGTATCTGAAGAATTATCCTCACAATATCAATAGAATTAAACACTGTAATATCTGAGGAATTATCCTCTCAATTCTGTATAGAATTAAACACTGAAATATCTGAAGAAATATCCTCTAAATTATCTATAGAATTAAACACTGAAATATCTGAGGAATTATCCTCTAAATTCTGTATAGAATTAAACACTGAAATATCTGAAGAATTATCCTCTCAATTCTGTATAGACTTAAACACTGAAATATCTGAAGAATTATCCTCTCAATTATCTATAGAATTAAACACTGAAATATCTGAAGAATTATCCTCTCAATTATCTATAGAATTAAACACTGAAATACCTGAGGATTTATCCTCTCAATTATCTATAGAATTAAACACTGAAATATCTGAAGAATTATCCTCTCAATTATCTATAGAATTAAACACTGAAATAGCTGAAGAAATATCCTCTCAATTATCTATAGAATTAAACACTGAAATATATGAGGAATTCTCCTCTCAATTATCTAAAGAATTAAACACTGAAATATCTGAAGAATTATCCTCTCAATTCTGTATAGAATTAATCACTGAAATATCTGAAGAATTAAATCTCAATATCTATAGAAGTAAACACTGAAATATCTGAGGAATTAACCTCACAATATCTATATAATTAAACACTGAAATATCTGAGGAATTATCCTCACAATATCTATAGAATTAAACACTGAAATATCTGAGGAATTATCCTCTCAATTATCTATAGAATTAAACACTGAAATATCTGACGAATTATCCTCTCAATTATCTATAGAATTAAACACTGAAGTATCTGAAGAATTATCCTCTCAATTATCTATAGAAATAAACATTGAAATATCCAAAGACTTATCCTCTCAATTCTGCATAGACTTAAACAGTGAAACATCTGAGGAATTATCCTCTCAATTATCTATAGAATTAAACACTGAAATATCTGAGAAATTATCCTCTCAATTATCTATAGAATTAAACACTGAAGTATCTGAAGAATTATCCTCTCAATTATCTATAGAATTAAACACAGAAATATCTGAAGAATTATCCTCTCAATTATCTGTAGAATTAAACACTGATGTACCTGAAAAATTATCCTCTCAACTATCTATAGAATTAAACGTTGAAATATCCTAAGAATTAACCTCACAATATCTATAGAATTAGACACTGAAATATACAAATAATTATCTACTCAATTGCCCATCGAATTAAACACTGCAATATCCAAAGAATTATCTTTACAATATCTGTAACAGTAGACATTGAAATATCCAAAAAATTACCAACACAATTTTCAATCGAATTAAACACTGAATATCCAAATAATTATCCACTCAATTATGTATATACTTAAACACAATTATCTACAGATATAAACACTGAAATGTACAAGGAATTATACTTTCAATTATGCACCAAATTAAACACTGAAGTATTCAAAGGATTATCTCTGCAATGAACTCTATAATTAAACACTGAAATATCTGAAGAATTATCCTCTCAATTTTCCATCGAATTAAACAGTGAAATATCCAAAGAATAATCCACGCAATTATTCATCGAATTTAATGCTGAAATCTACAAAGAATTATCCTCTCAATTCTGTATAGAATTAAACACTGAAATATCTGAAGAATTATCCTCACAATATCTATAAAATTAGATACTGAAATATACAATTAATTATCTACTCAATTGTCCATCGAATTAAACACTGAAATATCCAAAGAATTACCCTCACAATGTATCTATAGTATTAAACACTGAAATATCAAAAGATTTAACCACACTATTATCTATGCAATTAAACATCGAATTAAACACTGAAATATTCATAGAATTATCCTCTTAATTTTTCATTTAATTAAACTTTGCACTATCCAAAGAGGTATCAATATAATTATCTAAAGAATTAAACACTGAACTATACAAAGAATTATTTTCTCAATTATCGATAGAATTAAACACTGAAATACCCAAAGAATTATCCAGACACTTAACTATAGAATGAAACACTGAATGTTCAAAGAATTATCCTCAAAATATCTATATAATAAAACACTGAAATATCCAAAGAATTACCAACACAAGTTTCCATCGAATTAAACAATGAATATCCAAATAATTATTCACTCAATTATCTATATAATTAAACACAATTCTCTACAGAAATAAACACTGAAATGTACAATGAATTATACTCTCAATTCTGCATCGAATTAAACACTGAAATATCCAAAAAAATAATCATCACAATATCTATATAATTAAACACTGAAATATACAAAGAATAATCCAAACAATTATACATCGAATTGAACACTGAAATCTACAAAGAATAATCCAAACAATTATACATCGAATTTAACACTGAGATCGACAAACAATTATCCGCTCAGTTATCCATAAATTAAACACTGAAATATACAAAGAATTATCCTCACAATATCTATATAATTAAACACTGAAATATACAAAGAATTATCCTCACAATTATCTGCAGATTACACACTGAAATGTCCAAAGAATTATCCATATAATTATCTAAAGAATTAAACACTGAACAATGCAAATAATTATTATCTCAACTATCTATAGAATTAAACACTGAAATATCCAAATAATTATCCTGTCAATTATCTATAGGATTAAACACTGAAATATCCAAAGAATTATCCACTCAATTATCTATAGAATTAAACACTGGAATATACAAAGATTATCCTCTCAAATATCCATCGAATTAAACATTGAGATATCCAAAGAATAATCCACACAATTATACATCGAATTAAACACTAGAATCTACAAAGAATTCACCTCTCAATTATGTATAGAATTAAACACTGAAATAGCCAAAGAATTATCCTCACAATTATCTACCGAATCAAATACTGACATACTCAAATTCTTTTGTTCTGCATTACCGAGAAGTTTCGGTTCCCCTGCGCTTCTTGCTGCAATGACCCCACTGTAATGTAACTATTGAATGACTGGTATTTCTACAAACCTCTGACATTCAGCACCTCCTGAATGACATTTTAGTTTTGTTATAGTTTTAAGTACCAGAGAGAGAGACTAGAACACACAACTTCCTGAAATAAATGCCGGAGCGCTGGCAACAAAGCCAAGCCAACAAATATACATATTGAAACGCAGCTTACTGGGAGAACCTGTAACTTCAGGGAGAGCCACTCCAACAAGCATTGAGTTTAATGTTAAATGATTGAGTTGTGCTCAATAAAATGATGCACCACTTTCTAACTGGAGAGATGTAGGAGTCCACCCAGAGCCGATTCTGATCTGTAAATAATGCGGTAACTTAGGTTTCCTAATGACACACAGGAACGTGACAATACATAACATCAAACAGCTCCACTTTCAAATGCATTTTCTTTAAAGTTAGAAAAATGATTTACAACAGAACGCAACAACAGGAATGTAGGACAACATTGGACTGAGCTGAATCATGAGATCAAGAAGTTGTCAATGTGCAGACATGACTGAATCTTGCTTCCAAACATAAGTAAATAAGACATCGAAATTCCATTAACATTTACAACTTTGTCGTTTGGCCAACATTGCTGATGTGCTCACTGTGCACAGTTCATATAAATATCGCTGTAATAGAAAGTAAGTGATTAGTAGGACATTCATTCCTTGCAATACTGTAACACCTGGGAAACTCATTCAATTACATTGTTAATTATTTCAATGTGAATTTTGGAGAATGCTTCAAACAAGACATTAATCAGCTCTATGTAATTACTGCCATTTTACACACTTCATGTCCGGCGACAACATTTCTCATTTGATAGAGTCCTTTGATCCAGAGCCCAGATTGCAAGACAATCAGTTCAGAAAAAGCACGGTGACGTCACTAGAAACTAGAGCGTGAAAGAAGACACTGCATTAATTAAACAGGAACATTGAGGTTAAACTGACACTGCAGCTTACATAACTGCAAGAGAGGAACTCATAAAGCAGCTGCTTTCTCAGACACGCAGCACGAGAAGCCATGTAGTTAACAGAGTTTATAAGATTCGTATATTTTAATAACCTCTTACCAGGAACACCAACAGCTGCGAGAATAGGGAAGTAAATGGCTCTTATCTGTTGAAGTATCGGGACTTCCATTTAATGTGAGAAGTGACTATTCCTGTTGTGATGGATACACCAGCCCCGGTGAAAACTGTGAAGTGAGACAATGAAAGCAGCCCTCATTTATACAGCAGGAAATCTCCAGCGTACAGTTCTTGTCCCTGGGCCACTGATATTAGTTACAGTCATTTGAACAAACAGTTTGCGTCAGCCGCTTTACTCCCAGGTTAATACTGTTATGGGAATAAACGTTTCAATGTGACATGTCACACTTTGGAACTGGATAACAAAGAGGCTGAAAGTTAGAAAACAATGGTTAAATGTTACAGGAGTTAGGGCATGGCAGGGCGGGGGAGAACTGTGTGGGCTTTGCTGGGATTGGTGTTGGGAAAAGTATTGTTGCTAATTTCCCTTTTTAAGAAAGTCTAGGAAACTCAATGTCAATTGATCAAATTTTAAATATTGTCAAATCAGAGAGGATGCTCTAGGTGGAGAACACAGCTCAGAAACAACACGACATTTTAGGCAAAATATTCAAGTGAGAACAATAATGGTCAGTGTAATTTAATGTGGGCCCGTGTAAAATTCTACACACAGTTAGAGGAATTAGAATTCTATGCATTAAATGAAAAGTGTTGTTGGAGCTGAGGGTAAGGTATAAAGAGCCCTGGGAATTTAAGTAGATTGGACAGTGAACAATCCAACAAAGGCAATGCAGCAATCAAAAATATCAATAAAATATTCATCGACAAACCCAAACAATAGAGTACAAGTCAGGGAAATCACCGTTAACTGTGTGCGGCTCGGCTCCATCCAATGTTTAAGAAATCTGTTCAGCTTTATTCACCGAAATACAAGGAAGGCATTAAGTGTGGGGCGCAGAGCAGGGAACGGCCAGGAGTCTGCTCCCCAAAGCCAAAGCTCTGGTTTATGAGGAAAGAGTGGAGGAAATTGGACATTTCAATCTCGAAAACAATCGACTGGGCTGATTTATTCTTTATTTGTTCATGGGATAAGGGCGTCGCTGGAAAGGCCAGCATTTATTTCCCATCCCTAGCCACCATTCAAGGCTGGATGTGGCAGGACTGCAGAACTTTGATCTGATCCGTTGTTTGTGGGATCGGTTAGTTCTGTCAATAACACGATGCTTCCGCTGTTTCTCATGCATGGAGTCCAGAGTTGTAGCTTCACTAGATTGGCAGCTCTTTATATCTAGGCCTGGTGAAGTTCATGGCATGCTCTTCCAAGCAGCTCATTGAACATGAGGTAGTCCGCTGGCTTGATAGTACTAGTAGAGTGAGGGATATGCCGGGCCAACCCATGAGGTTACAAGTTGTACAGATTACAATTCTGCTGCTGCTGATGGCCCACAGCCCCTAATGGATGCCCAGTTATAATGGCTAGATCTGTTCTGAATCTACCCCATTTAGCACGGTGGTAATGCCACACAACATGGATAAGTGTTCCCCCAATGTGAAAACTGGATTTAGTCTCCACATGGACTGTGTGGCGGTCATTCCTCCACAGTACTGTCATGAACAGATGCATCTGCGACAGGTGGATTGGCGTGGACGAGGTCAAGTTGTTTTCTTTTCTCCTCGTTTTCATTGTATCAGCACATGCAGCAAGACTTTCCTGACTTCTATATCCTTCAGGACTCTGATAGCTTGGTCAGTACTGGTTCTGGAGAGTCACTCTTGGTGGTGGACATTGAAGTCCCCCACCCAGAGTACATTTTGCACCGTTGCAAACTCAGTCCTTCTTCGAAGTTGTGTTCAACATGAAGGAATACAGATTCATCAGCTGAGGGAGGGCGATAGATGACAATCAGCAGGAGGTTTCATTGCCCATGTATGACCTGTAGCCATGTGACTTCATGGGTCCGGTGTCAATCTTGATGGCTTACAGGGCGATTCCCTCCCGACTGTGCAGCAACCACTGGAGTGTTGATCCTACCGGTAAGACAGTACATATCCAGGGATGGTGATGGAGGATTACATAAAAACATAAGAAATAGTAGCAGGGTTAGGCCAATCGGCCCCTCGAGCCTGCTCCACCATTCAATGAGATCATGGCTGATCTGATCCTAACTGCCAATCCACTATCACAGAACCATCTCCTGAATCTAACAGAATTAGACACACGAAATAGGAGCAGGATCAGGCTACCCGGCACCTGGGCCCACTTCGCTACACACAGGGCCATGGCCGATCCGAACCTGGACTCATGTCCAAATTCCTGCCCGCTCCCCATAACCCTTAATTCCCTTTACTTCTAGGAAACTGTCTATTTCTGTTTTAAATTTCTGTAATGATGTAGCTTCTACAGCTTTTTGGGGCAGCATATTCCATGGACCTACCACCCTCTGAGTGAAGCAGTTCCTCCTCATCTCAGTTTTGAAAGAGCAGCCCCTTATTCTAAGACTATGCCCCGTAGATCTAGTTTCAACCATCATCGGGAACATCCTCCCCGCATCCACCCGATCCAACCCCTTCACAATCTTATATGTTTCAATAAGATCGCCTCTAATTCTTCTGAACTCCAATGAGTAGAGTCCCAATCTCCTCAACCTCTCCTCATATGTCCATCCCCTCATCCCCGGGATTAACCGAGTGAACCTTCTTTGTACTGACTCGAGAGCAAGTATGTCCTTTCTTAAGTATGGACACCAAAACTGTACGCAGTATTCCAGGTGTGGCCTCAACAATACCTTGTACAACTGAAGCAATACCTCCCTATTTTTATATTCTATCCACCTAGCAATGAATGCCAACATTCCATTGGCCTTCTTAATCAATTGCTGCACCTGCATACTAACCTTTTGAGTTTCGTGCACCAGGACCCCCAGGTCCCTTTGTACTTCAGTAATTTCCAGTTTCTTGCCATTAAGATAATAACTTGCTCTACGATTTTTCCTGCCAAAATGCATAACCGCACAATTTCCAGAATTGTATTCCATCTGCCAATTCTCTGCCCACTTACTTAGCCTGTCTATGTCCCCTTGCAGGTTTTTTATATCCTCCTCACTCACTACTTTCCCTCCCATCTTAGTTTCATCTGCAAACTTTGATCTGTTACACACGGTCCACTCCTCCAAATCGTTAATATAGATTGTAAAGAGTTGGGGACCCAGCACTGACACCTGCGGAACACCACTAGTTGCTGATTGCCAGTCTGAGAATGAACCATTTATCCCAACTCTCTGCCTTCTGTTAGATAGCCATTCCTCTATGCATGCCAGAATATTACCCCCAATCCCGTAATTTATTATCTTAAGCAATAATCTTTTGTGTGGCACCTTGTCAAATGCCTTTTGGAAGTCTAAATACACTGCTTCCACTGGTTCCCCTTTATCCACCCTATATGTTACTTCCTCAAAGAACTCGAGCAAATTTGTCAAACATGACTTCCCCTTCATAAAACCATACTGACATTGTCCTATTAAATTACGATAATTCAAATGTCCTGTTACTGTCTCTTTAATAATGGACTCCAAAATTTTACCTACCACAGATGTTAGGCTAATCAGTCTGTAGTTTCCTGCCTTCTGTCTACTGCCCCTTTTAAATAAGGGTGTTACATTAGCAGTTTTCCAGTCTGCCGGGACCATTGCTGAGTCCAGGGAGTTTTGGAAAATTATTACCAATGCATCCACAACCCCTACCGCCACTTCCCTCAAGACCCTAGGATGTAAGCCATCAGGTCCAGGTGATTTATCCGCCTTGAGTCCCATTATTTTTCTGAGTACCACTTCCTTAGTGATTTTGATCGTGTTTAGCTCCTCCCCCCCTTTAGCCCCCTGTTTATCCAGTGTTGGGATATTCTTAGTGTCTTCTACTGTAAAGACTGATATAACATATTCATTCAGTGTTTTTGCCATCTCCATATTTCCCACCATTAATTTCCCGGTCTCATCCTCTAAGGGACCAAAATTTACGTTAGCCATCCTTTTTCTTTTGATATAACTATAAAAACTGTTACTATCTGTTTTTATATTTATTGCTAATTTACTTTCATAATCTATCTTCCCTTTCTTAATCAATCTTTTTGTTATTTTTTGCTGTCTTTTAAAGTTTTCCCAATCCTCTATCCTCCCACTAGATTTGGCTACTTTATATGCCCTTGTTTTTAGTCGAATGCTATCCTTAATTTCTTTACTTAGCCACGGATGGCTGTCTTTTCTTTTACACCCTTTTCTTCTCAGTGAAATATATTTTTTTGGAAGTTGTAAAATAACTCCTTAAATGTACACCATTGATCATGTATCGTCTTACCCTTTAATCTATTTTCCCAATCCACTCCACTCAATTCCGCTCTCATACCTTCATAGTCTCCTTTATTCAAGCTTAGCACGCTTGTTTGAGATCCAACCTTCTCACCCTCTAATTGAATATGGAATTCAACCATGTTATGGTCTCGCATTCCAAGGGGATCCTTTACTAGGGCATTTTTAATTAATCCTGTCTCGTTACACAGGACCAGATCTAAGGTTGCTTGCCCCCTAGTCGGTTCAGTTACATGCTGCTCAAGAAACCCATCCCTAATACACTCAATGAACTCATCCTCAAGGCAGCCCTGCCCAATTTGATTTGTCCAATTAATATGATAGTTAAAATCCCCCATAATTCTAGATGTTCCCTTTTTACAAGCCTCAACTATTTCCTGATTGATACTCCGTCCAACAGAGTTGCCACTGTTCGGAGGCCTATAGACTACGCCCACTAGTGTTTCATTCCCCTTATTATTCCTTACCTCCACCCAAACTGTTTCATTCTCCTGGTCTTTTGACCCAATATCATTTCTCTGTATTACAGTGATTCCTTCCGTTATTAACATAGCCACCCCACCTCCCCTTCCTTCCTGCCTGTCCTTCCTGATCGTTAAATAACCTGGCATGTTTAATTCCCAGGCATTGTCACCCTGCAGCCATGTTTCTGTAATGGCCACAAGATCATACCCATATGTAGTTATTTGTGCCATTAACTCATCTATTTTGTTACGAATGCTACGTGCATTCAGATAGAGAACTTTCAAAGATGTTTTGTGACACTTAGTTCCCTTTTTATTATTTTACCTTTTATTCCATACCTTTTGCCCCTTCCTCACACGCTCTGTTTTTTAATTTCCCCTCTGCTACCTAAGTCTATGACCCTCTCTGTTGTCATTTTTATTATTTGCTGTCTAGGAACCTCCCCCCCCACTAGTTAGTTTAAAGCCCTTTCTACAGCCCTAGTTATATGATCCGCAAGGAATCTAGTCTCAGCACTGGCCAAGTGAAGCCCGTCCAAATGGAAAAGCTCCCTCCTGCCCCAGTACTGGTGCCAGTGTCCCAGGAAGCAAAACCCATTTCTCCCACACCAGTCTTTGAGCCATGCATTTAACTCACTAATTTTATTTGTCCTAGCCAAATTCACTCGTGGCTCAGGAAATAATCCAGAGATTATTACCCTTGTGGTTCTGCTTTTTAATTTGGCTCCTAGCTGCTC
The DNA here is from genome assembly GCF_052327205.1 of Somniosus microcephalus. NCBI lineage: Eukaryota > Metazoa > Chordata > Chondrichthyes > Squaliformes > Somniosidae > Somniosus > Somniosus microcephalus. The sequence continues at coordinate 41,281,375 of NW_028225187.1, read as the reverse complement.
AAACTGCCTCAGTAGAACCTCCTTCCTTGTCCTATCTATGTCGTTGGTACCAACATGGACCACGACAACTGGATCCTCCCCCTCCCACGTCAAGTTTCTCTCCGGTCTAGAGGAGATGTCCTTAACCCTGGCACCGGGCAGGCAACACAGCCTTCGGGACTCTCGCTCTCAGCTGCAAAGAACTCTATCTATCCCCCTAACGATACTATCCCCTATGATTCTGGGACATTTGCTGAATGCTATGATGCTGTGAGTGTGACTATGTCAGACTATTGCTTGACTAGTCTGTGGGACAAGTCTGCCAATTTTTGGCAGATTCCCCAGGTTTTAGTGAGCAGCAATTTTCAGGTTCGACTGGGATGGGTGTGACTTTGTCCTGTCCGAATCCAATGCCAAGGTCGATGCAGAGTTGTCCATTCAATTTTATTCTTCTTAAAGTCTGTCGTGGCGGTTTGGATCAACTGTGTGCCTTACTAAGCCAATTCTGAGGGGAGTTAAGATTTGACAACATTGCACGTGAGATATGGGCTCGTGAGGTTGGGGGTAATATAATAGCATGGATATAGCATTGGCTAACGGGCAGAAACAGATAGGGATAAACGGGACATTTTCAGGTTGGCAGGCTGTAACTAGTGGGGTGTTGCAAGGATCATTGCTGGAGCCTCAGATAATTACAATCTATATTAATGAATTAGAAGAAGGGACAGCCATTTAAGTCTGAATGAGGATGAATTTATTCACTCAGAAGGTTGTGAATCTTTGGAATTCTCTACCCCAAAGGACTGTGAATGCTCAGTCATTGAATATATTCAAGGCAGAGATAGATTGATTTTTGGACTTTCGGGGTATAAAGGTCTATGGAGATCAGGCGGGAAAGTAGAGTTGAGTTCCATGATTAGCCATGATCTTATTGAATGGTGCAACAGGCTCGAAGGGCTGTATGGCCTACATCCTGCTCCCAATTCGTATATTACCTCAAACAACACCCAGCACTTCAATCTAAGGACAGGGACCTGTATGGCCGCAGCACAGTTTTCTTTAAGAAAACAGTCCTTTATAATAACGGCCCCTGCACTTTATGTACACGTACCTGTAAAAAGCTGCTGGCACTGCACTGCAAGGGCATAGACCTTTACAACAACCAGCACTGTAATGTAAGGACACAGACTTGCTCAAACCACAGCACTGCACTGTAAGGACACTGTCAGAGCGGCTGTCTTTCGGAGGAGATGTTAAACCAAGGACCCGTCTGCTGTCAGATGGATGTAAAATCTCCCAGGACAATATTGCAAAGAAGAGCAAGGGACTTATTCCCGGTGCCCAGGCCAATATTTATCCCACAATTAAGACAACTAAAAATATATTATCTGGTCATTATCACATTGCTGTTTGTAGGAGCTTATTTTCAAAAATTGGTTGCTGCGTTTCTGACATTACAATCAGTGATTTCAAAAGGCTGGATTTCGTAGTGGCCGGAAAAATTAATTTTCACTTTACTCAATTGGTCCCACAAATTGATCACAGATATTTCTTTAATTAATTTCAATATTATCAGAGAGACAATCATTTCAATAAACTAATGAAGGAATAACAACTTAAAATGCTGGAAACACTCAGGCCACATCCGTGGAGTGAGAAACAGAATTAACTTTTCATTTCTGTGACACTTTGCCAGAACTGGAAAAAGTTAGAGATGTAGCAGTTTTTAAGCAAGTGCAGAGGCAGAGAAAACAGGACACTAGGAAAGAACAAAAGGAAATGTCTTTGATAGGGTGGAAGCCAGGAGTGGTTGAATGCTGCAAATTGGGATGGCAGAATCATCAGAAATAGGGGCAGGGGTTATTGTCTGAAATTGTTCAACTTAATTTTGAGTCCGGAAGGCTTTAAAGTGCCTTATCGAAAGACCAGGTGCAGTACCTCGAGCTTGCATTGAGTTTTTTTAAAACAGTGTAAGATGGTCAGAATGGGAGTGGAGTGGACAATTAAAGTGTAAAGCGAGTGGAGCGCCAGTTTACCCTTATGGACAGCACGGAGATGTTCCGCAAAGTGGTCACTCAATCTGCATTTGGCCTACCAATGTAGACGAGCCCACATCGTGAGCAGCGAGTACAGTATACTAAATTGCAAGAAGTACAAGTAAATTGCCGTTTCACCTGGAAGGGGTGTTTGGGGCCCTAGACAGTGGGAATTAGTGAGGTAAAAGGGCAGGTGTTGCATCTCCTGCTTGCATGAGAAGGTCCCGTGCAGAGTGGAGGGGATTTTGTGGGTGGTTGAGGAATGGACAAGGGTGTTTCGGGGGAAGCAGTCCCTATGGAATGCTGAAAGCAGAGGGGAGGGGAAGATGCCTTTGGTGGTGGGATCATGCTGGAGGTGGTGGAAATGGCAGGGGATGATCCATTGACTGTGGAGTTGTGGGCTGAAAGGTGAGGTCATGAGGAACCCTATTATGGATTTGGGAGGGAGGGGAAGTGGTGAGATCAGAAGTGCGGGAGATAGAACGGACACGGTCCAGGGCCGTGTCAACCACACTTGAGGGGAATCCTTATCTGAGATAAAAGGAAAACATATCAGAAGCACTTATATAGAAGGTGGCATCGTCAGAGCAGATACCACGGAGAAACTGGGAGAATGGAATAGAGTCCTTACAGGAAGCGGTGTGGGAGGAAGTTTCATCCAGGTAGCTGTGGGAGTCAGTGGGCTTATAGTGGTTGTTTGTCGATAAATTTTCCCCAGAAATGGAGACAGAGAAGTCGAGGAAAGGATGGGAAGAGTCGGAAATGGATCATGTGATGGTGAGGGAAGGGTGGAAATTGAAAGCTAAGTGAATAAAATTTTCCAGTCCAGTGCGAGAACAGAAAATGGCACCAAAGCAATCATCAATGTACCAGAATAATAGGTGAAGGAGGGGAACTGAGAAAGATTGGAACAAAGAATGTTCCACAACCCCACGGAAAGGCAGGCATAGCTCAGACCCATCGGGTTCCCATATGAACAGCTTTAATTTGGAGGAAGTGAGTCGACTCAAAGGAAAAGTTGTTCAATGTGAGAACAAGTTCAGCCAGGCGGAGTAGGGTGGTGATGGATGGGGACTGGTTGGACCTCTGTTCAATGAAGAAAGAGAGCGCCCTAAGGCAGTCCAGGTGTGGGATGGAGTTGTCGAGGGATTGTACATAAAGTCTGATTCAAAGTGGTGCTGCAAATGTCACTTGGCCAAATTGAGGCAATTCGACACCACAGACAGAATTCAAATCGGTTTTTCTCTTGTGTCCTGATGTTTTTCCCATTTAGGCAGCAGTTTGCGATTCACAGAAAGTGGAAGAGAATAAATCTGCGGCTGCATTGCATTTCCTGCTGCGTGTCCACCCAGTTAAACATTGTTTTTTCTGTGGAGAAAAGAAATCAGCACAATGTACAAAGAAAGAATAGATAAATTCTTGCAGGGCTTGACAGGTCACATGTTGAGAGGCCGTTTCCTTTGGCTGTGGAGTCCAGAAATAGTGATCAAAGATTCAGAATAAGCGGCCAGCCATGTCGGATGGAGAGGAAGAGCAATTTCTTCAAAGTAATGGTTGTGAATCTTTGGAATTCTCTACCGCAGAGGCCTGTGGATGTTCAGTGCTTGAGTACATTCCTAACCAAGAAGGATTTGGACATTACCTAAAGGAAGGGATATGGGGCTAGGTCGGGAAGTCTCAGTTGAGGTAGAGGATCAGCCATGATCTTATTGAATGGTGGAGCAGGCTCGAGGGCCGCATGACCAAATCCTGCTCCTATTTCTTATGTTCTCATGTACTGCTCTTGGATAAAAGAGAACCGGTGGATGTAATATATTTAGATTTCCAAAAGGCATTCAATAAATTTCCGCATGAATGGTTAGTACACGAGATTGGGGCTCACAGGGTTGGAGGTTATATATGTAGCATGGATAGAGGATTGGTTGACGGGCAGTAAACAGGGAGTAGTGCTAAACGGATCTTTTTCAGGTTGGCAGGCTGTAACTAGTGGGGTCCCGCAAGGATCAGTGTTGGTGCCTCAGTGATTTGCAATCTATATTAATGACCTAGATGAAGGGAATGAGTGTCATGCATCCAAGTTTGCTGATGATACAATGCTAGGTGGGACAGTAAGCTGTGAGGAGAACACAAAGAGTCTGCAAAGGGATATAGATAGACTAAGTGAGTGGGCAGTAAGGTGGCAGATGGAGTATAATGTAGGGAATTGTGATGTTATTCACTTTGGTAGGAAGAATAGAAAAACAGATTTGTTTTAAACGTTGAGAATCTTTCAAATGTTGCTATTCAGAGAGAATTGCATGTCATCGTGCAAGAAACACAGAAAGCTAGCATGCAGGTACAGCAAGCAGTAAAGAATTCAAATGGTATGTTGGCCTTTATTGCAAGGGGGTTGGAGTATAAGAGTAGGGAAGTCTTGCTACAATTGTACAGGGCCTTGTTGAGACCACAACCAGAGTACTGTGCACAGATTTGATTTCCTTATCTAAGGAAGGATATACTTGTCTTGGAGGCGGTGCAACGAAGGGTCACTAGATTGATTCCTGGGATGAGAGGGCTGTCCTATGATGAGAGATTTAGTAGCATGCGCCTATACTCTCTGGAGTTTAGAAGAATGAGAGGTGATCTCATTGAAATGTCCAAGATTCTGAAGGGGATTGACAGGGTAGATGCTGCGAGCGTGTTTCCCCTGGCTGGAGTGTCTAGAACTAGGGGGCATCATCTCAGAATAAGGGGTCAGCAATTTAAGACTGAGGTGAGTCAGAATTTCGTCACTCAGAGGGTTGTGAATCTTTGGGATTCTCTGCCCCAGAGGGCTGTGCATGCTGAATCATTGAGTATATTCAAGACTGAGATAGATAGATTTTTGGACTCTAGGGGAATCAAGGGGTATGCAGATCGGGCGGGAAAGTGGAGTTGAGGTCAATGATCAGCCATGATCTTATTGAATGGCGGAGCAGGTTCGTGGGGCCATATGCCCTAATCCTGCACTTATTTCTTATGTTCTAAGAGTGTGCTGGCAGAAAGGGAATGGATGGCCGCCATACAGAAGTGAAGGACCAAGCAGGTAGTGCAGGAGTCCCCTGAGTGCATCTCGCTCAATATTCAGTTCTGGGTACTGGTTTGGGCGATGGTTCCTCTGGGATTGCAGCAAGTGCCAAGTTCGTGGCACCATGGGTGGCTCCACTGCCCAGGTTTGGAGGAGGAATAGCGTAAGAGCAATAGTTGTAGGATATTTGATAGTTAGGATAATAGACAAGCCTTTCTCCAGCTGCAGACGTGACTCCAGGATGATATGTTGCCTCCCTGCTGCCAGGGTCAAGGATGTCACTGAGCGGCTGCAGTGCATTCTGAGGGGGAAGGTGAAAATCCAGAGATCGTGGTCCCCATCGGTACCAACGACATAGGTAGAAAGAGAAATGAGGTCCTGCAGGCAGATTTCAGGGAGCTAGAAGAAAGATTAAAAAGCAGGACCTCAAAGGTAGTAATCTCCAGATTAGACCCTAGGCAAGACGGAGGGTCAGAGGGATCTGGGTGTGCAAGTACACAGATCCCTGAAGGCGGCGGAACAGGCGGATAAGGTGGTAAAAAAGGCATATGGGATACTTGCCTTCATTAGCCGAGTCATTGAATATAAGAGCAAGGAGGTTATGATGGAGCTGTATAAAACACTGGTTAGGCCACAGCTGGAATATTGTGTACAGTTCTGGTCGCCACACTACAGGAAGGATGTGATCGCGTTGGAGAGGGTGCAGAGGGGGTTCACCAGGATGTTACCAGGGCTGGAGCGCTTCAGCTATGACGAGAGACTGGGCAGATTGTGTTTGTTTTCCTTGGAGCAGAGGAGGCTGAGGGGGGACATGATTGAGGTGTACAAAATTATGAGGGGCATAGATAGGATGGATGCTGAGGAGCTTCTTCCCTTAGTAGAGGGGTCAATAACTAGGGGGCATAGATTCAAGGTAAAGGGCGGGAGGTTTAGAGGGGATTTGAGAAAGAACTTTTTCACCCAGAGGGTGGTTGGAGTCAGGAACTCACTGCCTGAAAGAGTTGTGGAGGCAGGAACCCTCACAACATTTAAGAAGCATTTAGATGAGCACTTGAAATGCCACAGCATACAAGGCTACGGACCAAATGCTGGAATATGGGATTAGATTAGACAGGGCTTGATGGCCGGCGTGGACATGATGGGCCGAAGGGCCTCTATCCGTGCTGTATAACTCTATGACTCTATGACTCTACCCCTGGTGCCACGTGCTAATGACTGCAGAAGCAGGACGATAGAGCAGATGAATGCATGGCTGGAGTGATCTAGAATCCTGAGGCACTGGGAGCGTTTCTGGGGGAGTTGGGACCTGTACAAGCCAGATTGGTTGGTTAAGAAGGCACATGGGATACGTGCATTTATTAGCCAAAGCCTCGAATAAAAGAGCAGGGAGGTTATGCTTGGATAGAATAAAGCACCAGTTAGGCCACAGGTAGAATATTGCATGCAGTTCAGGTCACCACATTAGAGGAAGGATGTGGTTGCACTAGAAGGAGTGCAGAAGAGATTTCCGACGATGTTGCTTGGGCTGGGGAATTTTAGCTATGAGGAAAAATTCGATAGGCTGGGGTTATTTTTTTGGAACAGAGGAGGCTGAGGCGAGACCTAATTGAGGTGTATTAATTTATGAGGGCCCAAGATAGAGTGGATAGGAAGGACCAATTTCCCTTACCAGTAGTCTCAATAACCAGGGGGCATTGATTTAAAGTACTTGTTTAGAAGTTTAGAGGGGATTCGAGGAGAGTTTGTTTTCACCCAGAGGATGCTGGGGTCTGGAGCTCAGTGCCTGAAAGGGTAGTGGAGGCAGAGACCCTCATCACATTTAAAAAGTACTTGGATATTCACTTGAAGTGCCGTAACCTACAAGGCTACTGACCAAGTGCTGGAAAGTGGGATTAGGCTGGAATAGCTCTTTGTTGTCCAGCATGGAAAAGATCGGCCGAAATGCCTCCTTCTGTGCTGTACATTTCTATGATTCTGTGATAATTCTATGTAGCTTTGAATGTGCCTCTGCACAGGAACTGAAAGGCAGCAGGAAAATTAAGTAAAACTGTATCACTTTGGATGACATCATCGACAGGATTCAAGGTTACGTGGGAAAACCCCAAAAGGTTTTGATTGACAATCGACTTAACCACTCAGTCATGACTACTCTGCCGTTCGCTCTGCCTCATGCAGCTTCTCATTTGCTGCAAAGCCGGTGCCTTCGGTCTGAACGCAGTTTCAGTCTTTTGTCCCATTAGTTTATCTTGTACATTTTCTCTAGTGACAGTGATTGTTTTATGTCCCTCCCTTTTGCCACTTGATTTTCCACTAACATTGGGAGGCTTTTTCATCTCCCTTGAAGCCATATCCAAAATATTTGTTGAAAATCTTTGCAATTTCCTTCTTTCCCATTATTAATTCCCCAGACTCATCCACTATGGAACAACGTTTCCTTTAGCTACTCTCTTCTTTTTTATACACTTGTAGAATCTCTTACTGCCTGTTTTTTATACTTCTTGCTTTTTTAATCTCATAATTTATTTTCATCCTCTTTATTTGTTTTCAGTCATCCTTTGCAAGTTTCTAAATATTTCCCAATCTTCTGGCATCCAATAATATCTGCAAAATGTCATGCATTTTCGTTCAATTTGATACCATATTTAACTTCCACAGTTAGCCATGGATTGTTCAACCTTCTCGTCGAGTCTTTCTTTCTCACTGGAATATATCTTTGTTGAGAGTTATGAAATATCTACTTAAAGTTCTGCCACTGCTTATTTACCGTTTTACATTTCAATCTATTTTCCCAGTCCACTTTAGCCAACTCTGTCTTCATACCCTTGTAATTGCCTTTATTTAAGTTTAAGACACTAGTTTCTTATCCAAGTTTCTCACCCTCAAACTGAATGTGAAATTCTATCATGTTATGATCACTCTTCCCGACAGGATCCTTTACTATGAGATAATTAATTAATTATGTCTCATTACAACGTAACATATCTAAAATAGCCTGTTCACTGCTTGGTTCCACAACGTATTGTTCTTTAGAAACTTTCCTGAATAAACTCTATAAACTCGTCCTCAAGGCTACCTTTGGCAATTTGATTTTTCTAATCTATATGAAGATATCGCCCACGAATATTGCAGTTCCTTTCTTGCAAGCCCCCATTGATTCCTGACTGATAATCTGTCCTAGAGTGTAACAAATGTTATGGTGCATGTAGATTATTCCCACCAGTGACATATTTCCCTTATTATTTCTTATCTCCAGCCAAACTGATTCTACATCTTGATTTCCCGTGCCAAGATAATTTCTCACTACTGCACTGATCAGATCCTTTATTAACAGAACAACCCCCATTCTTTTCCTTTCTGGCTATCCTTATGAAATGACAAATATCACGGAATATTCAATTCCCAGCCTTGTTCACCTTACAACCACGCCTCTGCAATGGCAAGTAGATCATAGAAACATATAAGATAGGAGCAGGAGTAGGATAAGGGGTAAGCCATTTAGGACAGAGCTGAGGATGAATTTCTTCACCCAGAGAGCGGTGAACCTGTGGAATTCTCTACCACAGAAGGCAGTTGAGGCCAATTCATTAAATATATTCAAGAAGGAGTTCGATATATTTGTTAAGGCTAAAGGGATCAAGTGATATGAGGAGAAGGCAGGGACAGGGTACTGAGTTTGGATGATCCGCCATGACCTCATTGAATGGCGGAGCAGCCTCGAGGGGCCGTATGGCCTATTTTTGCTCCTAATTGTATGTTCGTATGTTTGTGATTGCCTACAAATACTGATTTCTTTCAGTTCCTCCATCTCATTAGACCCTATGTTCCCCGACATCTCTGGGAGGTTATTTGTGTCCTCCTTTGTGAAGACAGAACCAAAGTATGTATTTTATTGGTCTGTCACCTCTTTGTTCCCCATTATAAATTCCACTGACTCTGACTGCAAGGGACCTGTGCTTGAGTTCAACAATCGTTTTCTCTTCACATATCTATTGAAGCTTTTACAGTCAGTTTTTATGTTCGCTACAAGCTTACTCTCATACTTTATGTTCCCCCTCTTAATAAATCCCTTTGTCCTCCTTTGTTGAATCCTAAACTGCTCCCAATCCTCAGGTGTACTGCTTTTTCTGGCCACTTTTTGTGTCCTCTCTTTGCATCTTATGATATCGCTAATTTCCCTTGTTAGCCACGGTTGAGTCAACATTTCTGTTCTATTTTTTATGCCAAGCTGAGATGAACAAATTCTATAGTTCATCCATGCGATCTTTAAATGTTTGCCATTGCCTATCCACCGTCAACCCTTTGAGTAACATTCCAATATCAATCCTACCGAGCTTGCATCTCATACCATCGTAGTTTCCTTTACTTAATTTCAGGAACCTAGCCAGTGCGTCTAATACTTCACTCTCCATGTTAATGAAGATTCCTATCACATTAGGATCGCTCTGCCCCAAGCGGTCTCGAACAACAGGATTGCTAATTAATCCTTTCTCATTACATAATACCCAGTCTAAGATGGCCTAATCTCCAGTTGGTTCCTCGACATATTGGTCCAGGAAACCATCCTGTATACACTCCAGGAATTCCTCCTACACATTATTGTTACTATTTTGGTTAGCCCAATCTATATGTAGATTAAAGACACCCATGATATCTATTGTGCCCTTATTGCACGCATCTTTATTTTCCCATTCAATGCCATCCCCAACCTCCACATGACTGTTTGGGGGTCTGTATACAGCTCCCACTAACGTTTTCTGTCCCATGGTTTTTCTCAGCTCTACCCATAGAGGTTCTACATCATCAGAGCTAATATCCTTCCTTACAATTATGTTAATCTCCTTTTACCCAGTAATGCTACCACAACTGCTTTTCATTTTTGCCTGTCTTTCCTGAATATTGAATAACCGTCGATGTTGAGTTCCCAGCCCTGGTCACTCTGGAGCCATGTTTCCGTAATCCCAATCATATCTTATCCGTTTACATGTATTTGCACATCTAATTCATCCACCTTATTACGAATGCTCCTCACATTAAGACACAAAGCCTACAGGCTTGTTTTTTATCATTCTCAGACCTAACTATTTATTTCTATTTCTGCCGTTAATTCATCTATCTTGTTCTGAATGTTGCGTGCATTCAGATAATGAGACTTTAGTGTTGTCTTTTTGCTATTTTCCCTACTCTGACCCTGTTTGCTGGTGCGCTCTTATGTTTGTACGCTTTGTCCCTTCCTGGCACACTCTGATTCTCATTACCCCTAAGCTACCTTGCAGTTTGGCCTGCTCCTTTCTATTTAACTTTCTAAGTGTCCCCTCACCTGAACGCACCCCCCCACCCTGACCCGCTATTTAGTTTAAAGCCCTATCTACATCCCAGGTTATTCAATTCGCCAGGTCACTGGTCCCAGCATGGTTCAAGTGAAGTCCGTTACAATGGAAGAAGGCCCTCGTTCCCCAGTACTGGTGCTTGTTCCCCATGATTCGAAACTCATTTCTCCCACACCAATCCTTGAGCCAGGAGTTCAAATCTCTGATCTGATTGACCCTATGCCAATTTGATCGTATGTCAGGTAGTAATCCAGAGATAATTACCATTGTGGTTTTGCTTTTTAATTAGGATCCAGCTCCTGAAACTCACTTAGAAGAATCTCTTTCTTAGACCTACCTATGTCATTGGTACCTACGGGGCCACGGCAACTGGATCATTCCCCTCGCACTTCAAGTTCCTGTCCTGCCCCAATGAGATGTCCTTAAAATTGGCAACGGGCTTGCAACACAGCCTTCTGTAGTCACGCTCTCGGCTACAGAGAACAGTGTCTATCCCCCTAACTATACTGTCTCCTACCACTACTTCATTCGTTTTTACTCCCCCAACATGAATATCCCCCTGTACAACCGTGCTGTGTTCAGTTTACTCAACCTTGCTGCAGTCCCTGCCCTCGTCCACACAGGCCGCAAGAACGTCGTACCGGTTCAACAACTGCAAGGGCTGAGACTTCTCCAATGCTATTCACAATATATATTAATGATCTAGACAAGGGAACTAGATGTAATATCTCCAAATTTGCAGATGACACAAAACTGGTTGGGTGTGTGTGGATGCTGAGAAACTCCAGAATGATTTGTACAGGTTGGGAGATTGGGCAAAAGCATGGCAGATGCAATATAACGTGGATAAATGCGAGGTTATCCACTTTGGTGGCAAAAACAGGAAGGCAGATTATTATCTGAATGGCAATAGATTGGGAGAAGGGGAAGTGAAACGAAGCCTGGGTGTCCTTGTGCGCCATTTGCTGAAGGTAAGCATGCAGATGCAGCAGGTGGTTAAGAAGGCAAATGGCATGGTTGCCTTTGTAGCGAGAGGGTTTGAGTAAAGGAACAAGGATGTCTTGCTGCAGTTGTACAGGGCCTTGGTGAGGCCACATCTTGAGTACTGTGTTCAGTTTTCATCGCCTTATCTGAGGAAGGATGTTCTTGCCATGGAAGGAATTCAGCGAAGATTCACTAGGCTGATACCTGGGATGGCAGGAATGATGTATGAGGAGAGATTGGCTCGATTGGGCTTGTACTCGCTGGAGTTTAGAAGAGTGAGAGGGGATCTCATTGAAACTTATAAAATTCTGACAGGACTAGACAGACTAGATGCTGGAAGGATGTTCCCGATCGTCGGGGAGCCCAGAACCAGGGGTCACAGTCTAAGGATAAGGGGTAGGCCATTTAGGACAGAATTGAGGAGGAATTTCTTCACCCAGAGAGTGGTGAACCTGTGGAATTCTCTACCAGAGAAGGCAGTTGAGGCCAATTCATTAAATATATTCAAGAAGGAGTTGTATATATTTCTTAAGGCTAAAGGGATCAAGAGGTATGGGGAGAAAGCAGGGACAGGGTACTGAATTTGGAAGATCAGCCATGATCGCATTGAATGGCGGAGCTGGCTAGAGGGGCCAAATGGCCTACTCCTGCTCCTATCTTCTATGTTTCGATGTTTCTATGTTTACCTTCTACATCCCTATACTTGCCTCAATCGTAGTCAGACCCTCCTGTCGTTGACCACGTACCAAATCTGAAATATTTAACATGAAGGTTGTGACTGCCTCCTGGAACAAAGAGTCCAAGTAACCTTCTCCGTCCCTGATGTATTGCAATGTCGAACGCTCGGACTCCAGCTCATCCATTCAGAGCTGAATTTGTTCGAGCTGCAGATACTTACTGCAGACGTGGTTGCTCTGGCTCTCACTGGGGTCCACCATCTTCCACTTGCTACAGCTGCAACACCTCACCTGCCCTGCCAACTCTATTGTATTTTTTTAACTAATAAAATTGACAATTTTTTAAATACTCAGTTGAATATTAATATTTTCTAATGCAAGCAATAAACTTGGATGAGATAATGAGATATCTAGCTAGAACTGGTTACCTGGTAATTCCTGTCAGCAGTGGCTGAATCAGGGGTTGGAATTTCTGCTGGTATAATAACAAAAAGCTTTTGCTACTGCCCGGAGGTAAGTAGCACCGAGTCCAGTTCTATGGATTACTGCTTCTACAGAGTAGTAAAGTCGGAAATCCATTAACTCATCCAAGGCTATTACTTGGATTAGAAAATATTAATAGTCAATTGAGTATATTAAAATTAGTTATTATTTAAATTATTTTTATTCATTGATGAGATGTGGGCATCGCTGGCTAGCCCTGCATTTAGTGCCCATCCATAATTGCCTTTGAGAAGATGGTGGTGAGCTGCCTTCTTGAACCGCTGCAGTCCATATGGTGTAGGTACACCCACAATGCTGTTAGGAAGGCAGTTCCAGGATTTTGGCCCAGTGATAGTGAAGGAACGGCAATACAGGTCCAAGTCAGGATGGTGTGTGGCTTGGAGGGGAACCTGTAGGTGGTGATGTTCCCATGCGTCTGCTGCCCTTGTCCTTCTAAGTGGTAGATGTCGCGGGTTTGGAAGGTGCTGTTGAAGGAGCATTGGCGAGTTGCTGCAGTGCATCTTGTAGATGGTACACACTGCGTCGGTGCTGGAAGGAGTGAATGTTGAAGGTGGTGGATTGAGTGCCAATCAAGCGGGCTGCTTTATCCTGAATGGTGTCGAGCTTCTTGAGTGTTGTTGGAGCTGCACTCATCCAGGCAAGTGGAGAGTATTCCATCACACTCCTAACTTGTGCCTTGTAGATGGTGGAAAGGCTTTGGGGAGTCAGGAGGTGAGACACTCGCCACAGAATTCCCAGTCTCTGGCCTTCTCTTGTAGCCACAGTATTTATATGGCTGGCCCAGTTCAGTTTCTGATCAATGGTAACCCCCAGGATGTTGATGGTGGATTAGGTCTTTACTGTAACTTAGCCCACAGTCATAATTTAACCTTGCTGTTTATTTTTGTTATGCATCAAGCAGAACCTTTTACCCCCACACCCCCACCTCAGCCAGTACCCTCACTCAGCAAATTTCCGAGTTCATTACTCTGTAGAAGCAGTAATCCTTAGACCTGGACTGTGTGCTACTTACCTCCGTGCATTATTACACCAGCATAAATTCCAAACCCCTGATTCAGCCCCTGCTGACAGGAATTACCAGGTAACCAGTTCTAGCTAGATACCGCTTTAACTGTGCAACTGGCACTAGCAGGCAATTTGTTTACCATTGTGAAATAAACTACAAGTTAAGATTAAAGTTAAGTTAAACACCAGGGCCTAGAAATTCGGTCTGGCCCCACCAGGTATTTTGCGCCCAAAATTTTGCGCTCGCCAGGATTCCCGTAGCGCCCGCCTAAAATTCAGTTGTGACAGGCCAAGACGGCGGTGGGCGCTATTGCAGGGTTTGGCCGCCTCGCTAGGGGCGATGAATGTCACTTTCAGGCGTCCAGCTCCCGCTGCGGCACCCGATGCGGTGCGGCAGGCTGGGGTACTGCAGGCCTCCTCCTTCTCTTAAGGAGGAGCTGCCTGCAGCCGTCAGATCGCCGGAGGATTCCCCCGGCAAATGAGCCCAGCACCACGGAGAAGTGCCGGGCTCGCGGGACTCAGACATCAATGCCGTGGGGGGGTGGTGCAGGAGTCCGGGGAGGGAGGTGCGGGCAGGCGGCCGCCGGGAAAGCGGCCGGCCGCCGCTCCACCTTTATGTGCCGGCCTTTCGGAGCTGCAAACCCCCGTTTCACAAACGCTGTTTGCGGCTGCCACGGGCGAGGCAGCCGCAACTGAATTTGGCCATCGGGCCGGAATAGCATTGCAACCGGGGCGCTGCGCACACCGATGATGTCATCGGTGCTGGGGCGGCGCTACCGGCTAAGGCCGATGTTAGGGTCCATCTGAATTTCGGGCGATAAAAAACTTCAGGCGCAAACCACTTTATAGCCAATAAGTGGGCGCAAACGCAACTGAATTTCTAGGCCCAAATGTTAAATGCAAAATGTAATGACATTTTTCAAAGAGATCAATCCTTAACAACCCCATCACTAGCCAAATTCCCGAGTATTGTACTCTGCAGATGTAGTACTCCGTAGAACTGTAATAAGTGCAACAAAAATAGTGCCGAACCCTGCTTAAAGCTGCACAATGTGTTCCTACACAACCATTACTACAGGTATGTGTATTGATTTCTTTGTGGGTTCAATGAAGAGACATTTATGAAAGAGAATGTCTTTTAATCTAAACTATATTCAACTCAAAGTTAACAGCATTACAGGAGACATTAAGCTAGTAATGCATCTAGAACGAAACTGAAACTAAACTCAACTGCCTTGCTTGTCTCAGTCACATGACCTCTGCTGGTCAGGCATAAGTAATCAATACCTGCAATCATGCTGGTAAGGCATCATAATCAAACAGGCAAATAACATCACTATTTGCTGATATCATTACATCTCCTTTCCTTAAAACAAAAGTATTTTCCTTTTAACTAACAATATGTTTTCTTTGTATTAATCTGCATTTTAACTGTAACACTTAATGAACTTACATTATCATTATCATGATCAAGGTTTTTTAACCTTGCTTTGTGTGTTCGCATGAAATATGTAAATACACTAGAACTTGAAGAAAGAATAAGATAACATTACTTCCTTCTATAACAATAGTCCTTAAACTTGCTCAATGAGTCTCTCAGGAGGCTTCACGTGTCTTGAGGATTTTCTGATTGATTGTCCTTGAATCTGAGTTGTTGCCTCAGATGATTGGTTCTCAGCTGTGTGATCAGGTTGTTCAACAGTATCAGTCTCTTGACCTGCTGTGGCGGGTCCCATGAGAAGATCTCGACGATTTCTTCTCAGAACAGCACCCTCATCTGTCTGAATGGTGTATGATCTTGGTTGAACTTCACTCAGGACAGTTCCCTTCTGAGTCCATGTGTTTGTTTTGTCTTTGAACCTTACTTGGTCACCAGTGTGGAGTTCAGGTAGGTTTTGTGTTCCTCTGTCATAGTAGCACTTTTGCTTTTCTTTCTGTTGCTCTTTGGACTTCCTCACTTTCTCCCCCTCTTTTGTTTTCAGGAGGTTCTCCGGGATGGGTAGGTTTGACCTTAGCCGACGTCCCATCAGGAGTTGGGCTGGTGACATACCACACTCGAGCGGCGTTGTGCGGTATACAAGCATGCTCTGGTAGAAGTCAGTTCCACTGTCTTTTGCCTTGTACATCAGTCTTTTCACTGTGTTTGCGGGCTCTCCTGGGTCAACAGCTCTGGACAACGTGTCTGCTGCATACATCAGCTTACCCAGTGTGTACGCAACATTCAGTTCATCATAGACTGTCTCTCCTTCGCTTTCCACAATGAGGACTCTCTTTACCAGGTTCAGTCTCTCACAGGCTTTTAAACCTAGTATGGCTTGCACATCCTTTGGCACCACGATTAATGCTAGCGTGTGCTCTCTGTTCTTGTGTGTTACTTTGACAATGCATCTTCCTTTCACTGGTATATCAGTACCTGTGTATCCTGTCACTTTCACTTTTATTCCATGTATCTTTGGTCTGGGTCTAATTTTCTTAAATCAGTCTCTGATATCACATTAACTTGTGCTCCAGTATCCAATTTAAATGGAATATGTATGTCATTCACTTTTAGTGTGAACATCCAGTCTCTTTCTTCTTTGTTTTCAGACACAACATCTACATTGAACTCCTCTATCTCGCTTTCATCTACTGCATGGACCTTGCTTTGTTGCATTTGCTTCTTACAGCAACGGGCATAATGGTTGTTCTTGTTGCAACTATTGCATTTTTTACCATATGCTGGACACTCTTTTGGTGTATGCTGTGTACCGCATCGACTACATGACTTTCGATTGTCCCTTTCATTTTCGTTTGCTGGCCACACCTCTTTTTTCACATTGGCGCTCTTTTTGTTAAACGGTTTGTGTCCGTTCTTACTCACTGCATCCACGTTGCAGCTACTATCACTGAACAGCTCCTTTGCCTGCAACTTCACAGTCTCTGTAGCCCTACACAGTGCTATGGCTTTTCCCAGGTCTAGATCTTGTTCTCTTAGCAGTCTTTCCCTTAGACCATTATCTGGAATACCACACACCAGTCTGTCTTTTATCAGCGAGTCTGTCAGTCCCCCAAATTCACACGATTTGTTTCTGTTTCTCAGTTCAGTCACATACTGATCAATAGTCTCACCCGTTTTCTGTACACATGTGAAAAATCTGTGCCTCTCAAACATCACGTTACATTTAGGTATGCAGTAGGCCTCAAACTGTTCCATTATTTTATCTAGCTTCATTTTGTCTCCATCAACAGCGAATGTGAAGTTATTATACACCTCCAGCGCTTCATCACCCACGACATGTAAGAACAGTGAAGATTTCCTTTCATTACTTTTCTCGTCAGCTCCGATTGCTGATAAATACAACCCACACGTTGTTTGAATCTCCTCCAATTTTCAGCCACATTACCTGTCAAATGATGCAGCGCTGGTGGGAGTAAACCTTCCATTTTTCACTTCGTTAGCTATTCTCTAATGGTAAGCAACGATGTTCTCTTTTGGCTTGTTAATCTGTGGAGAGCTGATTTAACTTCAGAATTTTTCTCTTCATCTCTTTCAGCCACTTCTGACACCATGTATTGACTTCTTTGTGGGTTCAATGATGAGACATTTATGAAAGAGAATGTCTTTTAATCTAAAGTATATTCAACTCAAAGTTAACATCATTACAGGAGACATTAAGCTAGTGATGCATCGAGAACGAAACTGAAACTAAACTCAACTGCCTCGCTTGTCTCGGTCACATGACCTCTGCTGGTCAGGCATAAATAATCAATACCTGCAATCATGCTGCTAAGGCATCATAATCAAATAGGCAAATAACATCACTATTTGCTGATATCATTACAGTATGGACCTCAGATTGTCCGGATTTTATGCAGTCACCGCTGGCCTGGTGGCAGATGCGATTGTGCTTTTTCGCATATGAGTTGCCTGCAGCCCGCCCCCCGACTCCATTCCCCAAACCCGTGGTTGTGAGAGATGCGAAATATATACATTCTGCATATAAAGCAATTCATGTGCGTGTGTGTGTGTCTTTATGTATATTTACAATCTATATTAATGATGTGACCGAGTGCAATATATCCAAGTTTGCTGATGATACAAAGCTAGGTGGGGAAGTAAGCTGTGAGGAGAACACAAAGAGCCTCCAAAGGGATATAGAGAGGTTAAGTGAGTGGGCACTTATGTAGTCGATGGACTATAATGTGGAGAAGTGTGAGGTTATCCACTTTAGTAGCAAGAATAGAAGAGCAGATTATTTTGAATGCTGAGAAATTTTTAAATGTTGGTGTTCAGAGAGATTTAGTTGCCCTCGGTCAGTAAACACAGAAAGTTAGCATGCAGGCACAGCAAGCAATGCAGAAGGCAAATGGCTTGTTGTCCTTTATTGTAACTGGGTTGGTGAATACGAGTATGGAAGTCTTACTACAATTGTACAGAGCTTTGTGGTGAGACCACACCTGGAGTACTGAACACAGTTTTGGTCTCCTTATCTAAGAAAGTGCATACATGCCTTAGAGGGAGTGCAGAGAAGGTTCACTAGACTGATTCCTTGGATGTGGGCTTTTTCCTTTGCGAGTTTGAGTAGATTGAGCCTTTACTCTTTGGAGTTAGAAAAATGACAGGTGATCTCATTGGAACATATAAGATTCTGAGAGGGATTACTAGGGTAGATGCTGAGAGGTTATTTCCCCTGGCTGGAGAGTCGAAAAATAGGAGGAACAGTCTCAGGATAAGGGGTATAACACTGAGATGAGGAGGAATTTCTTCACTGAGAGGATTATGAATCTTGGGAATTCTCTACCCCAAAGGGCTGTGGATGCTGATTCATTGAGTATATTCAAGGCTGAGAGCGAGAGATGTTTGGACTCTAGGAGAATCAAGGGATATGGAGTTCGGGTGGGAAAGTGGGGTTGCGGTCGATGATCAGTCATGTTGTTATTGAATGTCTGAGCAGGTTCGAAGGGCTGTGTAGCCGATTTCTGCTACTAATTGTATATTTGTATATTTGTGATTGTGTGGCTGTGTGTGTGCTTATGTTTATTTGTGTGTGTGTGTTTTTGTGTGTGAATGTGTTGTATATGTGTATATGTTTATATATGTGTGTGTGGCCGTGTTTTGTGCGCAAGTTTCGGTCTATGGGTATGCATTTGTGTCTGTGCATGACGTTATGTGTAGGTGTATCTGTGTGTGTGTGTGCGTGTGTGCATGACATTATGTGTATCTGTTTGTGTGTGTATCTGTGTTTGTGCATCTGTGTGTGTGTGTCTTTGCATGGCGTTATGTGTATCTGTGTGTGTGTGTGTCTGTGCATGACGTTATTTGTATCTGTGTGTGTATCTGTGTTTGTGTATCTGTGTGTGTCTGTGCATGACGTTATGCATATTTGTATCTGTGTGTATCTCTGTTTGTTTATCTGTGTGTGTGTGTCTGTGCATGACGTTATGTGTAGCTGTTTGTGTGTGTTTATCTGTGTTTGTGTATCTGTGTGTGTCTGTGTCTGTGCATGCCGTTATGTGTGTGTGTATCTGTGTGTGTGTGTGAGTGTGTGTGGTATCTTAAATCATGATGCTTTTGCATTGGCTGACAATCTTCAGCATTCTGAGTCATGATGAAATTTATAACAGTAATGGGATTTCAAAAATAAAGGTTATTTATCCAATACGTTAATCTCATATATTGATCACACCTATTAACCACATTTAACAAAAACAGAATGAAATCAGTTAAGTGAAATTACAGAAGGAACACAAATTGAATGCAGCTGGACAACCTGCCATATATTGCAAAAGTAATTTTGCTGATTCCATTAGGAAGCCAGTAAAAATAACCATTAATATATTGTAATGAGTTAAGCGCATTATATAAAATATGGTAAAACGTTATTTGAATACAACTTCATGTTACGTGTTTTGTCTTCTGTTTGATATTGTTGATACAAGAGACTTCCATTCATATAAAAAGAGTGAGGGTGCTAATGATAGTCTGAAAATGCATTGTACAAAATAACGTCCCTGTTGCTATAAAGACAAATAAACGATGGCTATTCCAAAAGCGAAATCGGAAACTTGCAGTTATCATTGATATGCGTTTTTCTCTGGGCCGAATTCATTATAAAAAACCTACACCAGGTTAGATGTGAGAGGAGAGCGGAATCCTTTATTATTATGGGGAGTGCTACCGATTTAGAATGATAACCATCTAAATAAGAAAACAGTATAAATTATCACATCATATGTTGCATTGTGGTGTCTTTATGTTCTCAAAACGTGGCCTTTGCGTTGAAGGTAGGATTCATTTCATTTAAGTTGGCGGCAGCTTTTACCAAACTGGCATGCCCTGCGAATTTCAGAACAAAAAGTATTGTATTCCATGAGACAGGTTAGATCATGATGCTCAATATACCGATCTCTATCAGTGATTCATTTCAATGTAAGTTCTGTTAACCAATCATTACACAAGCCGAGTACACAGAAGTATCATTGGAGTCGAGGTTCAGCTTGGACGGTCGGCCTCCTGCTACACGCGCTGCTCAATATTCAATTCCATTAGTTTCAATGGAACTCAAAATCAGGTGGGGCATGGAATGAGCGACCAATCCAGTAACACCCTCTTCTGCTACCGCCCGGGACAGATTTCTACCCGGATAAACTTAGAATTCCACTTTATATAAATTTATGATTCATCTTAATCTCTCTCCCTTTCTCTTTGTTTCCTCCCTCTTTGAGATGCCGGATATAATTTTATTGTATTCCTGATCTGAGGAAGGATGATCTTGCCATGGAAGGAGTTCAGTGACGTTTCACTAGGCTGATACCTGGGATGGCAGGAATGACGTATGAGGAGAGATTAGATCAATTTGGCTTGTACTCGCTGGAGATTAGAAGAATGAGAGGGGATCTCATCGAAACTTATAAAATTCTAACAGGGCTCTACAGACTAGAAGCTGGAAGGATGTCAAGTTGACTGGAGTCGGCCGGGAATTTATTATTTCCCATTGTAGAAATAAATATATGCATGATTTAACTCAATGTGTGTATCAAACACATGTGGTTGTATCATCATAGCAATGAAACACTTGGTCTTTTTAAGTTGAAGATAGTTAAATGATGATAAATTCTTTATTTTACCTTTTCTTTTCTGGTTCCTTATGGCGATCGCTACAGCGACTGCTCCAACACTCCCACCTCAGTCACACAAACATTGTGAACCATCATTTCAATCGTTGATTTGGCTGTGAAATAACAGGCAGCTGCATTAGGCAGATAGGTTCATGTCTGAATTTCACCACTAATTCATTTTACACTTGGTAACTTTTCACAATGCTTGAGATCTAATAAGTAGTCGAAGACTCGTTGTGCAGTAAATGTCACTTAAAATAAACTCAACCGCAGCAAATTTGAAGCCCTGGAGTTTAAAGGGTATTGGCAGCATGGAGTCGCTATTGGCTGAGAGGGAGGAGGCGGAGAGCAGTGGTGAATGGCTGTATTTCAGAATGCAGGGATGTATAAATTGGTGTCCCCTGGAGTTGATATTAGGACCATCGCTCTTTCTGATATATATTAATGAACTGCACGGTGTATCGGCGGAATAATTGCCAAGTTCGCAAATGACACAAAGCATAGAGATACAGTGAGCACTGAGGAGCATAGCAGCAGACTTTAGAAGGAAAGAGAAAGAATGGTGCATTGGGCAGAACAATGGTAGATATATTTGATGCAGAGATTTGTGAAGTGATGCATTTTGGCAGGGAAAAAAATGAGGAGCTGCAGAATAGACTCAATGGAAAACATTTACACAGGGTGTGGGAACAGAGAGAACTGTCGATTCACATATACACATTTTTGATGGTCGCAGGACAAGTTGAGAAGGCTGCGAAAAATGAATCCAGGACACGTTGGTTTCAAAAAAGAGGCAAAAACAAGGAAGTTATGGTAAAGCTTTATAAATCACTGCTTACGCCTCAGCTCGAGTCTTGTTTACTATTATGTTCACCACACTCTAGAAAGAATGTCACGGCCTTGGAGCAGGTACAGAAGAGATATACCAGAATTAGGGAATTCAGTCATGTGGAGAGACTAGAAAAGCTGGGATTGCTCTCCTTGGAGGAAAGATTAAGAGATTTATTCAAAATTATGAGGGTTTTTTATAGAGTACGTAGGGAGCAATTGTTTCCACTAGCAGGAGCGTTGTTAAGCAAAGGCCACAGCTTTTAATATATTTGTCAAAAAAAAACAGAGGAAGGGTGAGGAGATTTTTTTTTAACTCAGCGATTTATGATCTGGACTGCAATGCCTGAAAAAGTGTCGTAAGCATCTTCGACAGTAACTTGCAGGGTTAAGGGGAAGGAGTAGGGGAGTTGGACTATTTGGAGAGCTCTTTCAGAGCGCTAGCACAGGCACCATGGGCCGAATAGCCTCCTTCTGGGCTGCATGATTCTATAAATATTAGCTGTGCTGAATTTTCTTCGATGTGAATATTTGTGTCAGAAACAACCTGATGGTTTTTATATTACTTAATAGTTTTAAAAGAGCGCACAGTGGTTTTTATTAATACACAAACCGCATTAAACTATTTTTGGCTTTTACCAGCGCTCAGTTTTTGCGAATTCTTCACGGTCTATCAATATTTCCTCCTCGCAAGACGAAGGGTGAAATCCGAATTCGGGAGATTTACCAAAAGGGGGGAGCGGATCGGCTGACCGTTATACATGCAGCTCATTTTACTTTCTATTTGGGATTAATTTGAACTCCAGGCACAGGTGAACAATGGGCGACATTGAATTAGCCGCTGAATGTGCAACTCTCCCAATTTTAAATTCCATTCAGTGGAAAGGGAAATCCGGCGTGGTTTATAATGGGGGTCTATTTCAATACTGCACATTCTGCGCCATCAGCCAACTGTAAGATTCACCTATTAAATTCAATGGGAACTAAATTCGGGCCGGGTGTATAACAGGTGATGTATCCGCGACTGCCCTCTTTTCACCTTTGCCGTTGAATCCCCCGTCTCCCAGTTGAGGCCTTGCTCAAATTGTTTACTGCCCAAAGAGCTCCCTCGAGTACTTCGTGAAATTGTTCTTTATCCGGTTGTTAAAAGGCCAGTGGCCAATGCTCTGTGCCTCATTGCTTGAACCCACTGAGCCACTGGGTAAAGCTGCACCCATTTGTGTTGTTCATTGTTTGATAACAATAACTTCCTGGACCTTACTCTTACCTTTTCTATATCGATGGTGGAATCACATTTGGGAAGTAAGAGCGAATATTACACGTGCTAGGAGAAATTTTCAACATAATTGTTTAGGAGGTAATTTGGTTTCGCATATTGCCTGTGCTTGATAGAACCCAGCAATTTACATTCAATTTCGAGCGGGTTTATAACTGGAAGCAGATGCGATTCCGCACATGTTCCATCCCCGCACAGGTGGAATTTCACCAGCTCGAATCTAGGTCAAGGGCTACATTCGATTAAACTACATTTTACCCACAGATCTCTTGGGTTTAATGCACCTTTCTTTCGTTCCATGTGTTATTTGTCTGTTTGTCAGGATGAATTCATTCATTTATACTGTGGCGTACCGATCACAGAACGGACACAATCCACTTTCCGGTCCGTAGACTATATATCAGGCGTCGTGCCTTTAAGAAGGATTACACCTTTAAGAAACTCGATCTGCAACATAGTTGTGGTGATTATTCTTTATGTTTAGTAAGAAGTATTGTAATTGGTTGTTTGTTTCCTGCCTTGAGATATATGCTGTAAACTCATTGGCAGTTGATGTCATGTGATTTGTGGTGGCGATCTTAAATTCAGTTCTCTACAGCCTTGGTTGGGACTGGGTGTTGAAAGATGTGCTACTGGATTTTTAAAGTTAATAAAGCCTAGATTTAGAAAGGCAAATCTACACTTTATTTCAATTTGTTAGCTTTAAGTCAGAATGGAGCAATATCTTCAACTGGAACGATTCAATGCTGACCCTAATTCTGCAGGAGTAGATGATAAATGGAAAAACTGGTATCGTACATTTAAAAACTTTTTGTGTGTGTTGGATCAAGAGACTCTAAATAAGCTGAATATGCTGATCAACTACATTGCTCCGGATGTGTATAAGTATATTTTGGACTGTGAAACTTACGAATTGGCTATTTCTACATTGGAAAAGATTTTTGTTAAACCAAAGAATGAGGTATTTGCACGTCACCTTCTATCTGCCCATAGGCAGCAGGTGGGAGAATCTTTGGATACTTATTTACAAGCACTTCGGCACCTTTGTGCTAACTGTAATTATAAGGCCATGACAGCAGAAGAATATAAGGAAGAATCGGTACGGGATGCTTTTATTAATGGATTACTGTCTAGATCAATTCGTCAGCGGTTGTTAGAAAATAAGACTTTGGATCTTAAGAGTGCTTTCGAGCAAGCCTCTACATTGGATGTGGCTCAGAGAAGTTCGGATTCTTATGCTCTTTTTAATCGGCCTGCGACTGTGGTTTCGGCAGTTCCGGATGAAAGGGAATTATGTGGACTTAATAGGAGTGGTTTATTAGATTCTGAAACAGTTTCTACTTCGGCGGCTGTTGCCTCTAGGATTCAGAAGTGTTATTTTTGTGGGAACGTCCGGCACCCTCGTCTGAAGTGTCCTGCTCGGGAGGCTGTGTGTAGTAAATGCGGCAAGAGAGGTCATTATGCACGTGTTTGTAAATCATCAGCTCCACCATCAGGTTCAATTACCTCCTCTGCGACTATTCAGCCTTTAGATAGGGCTTTTATTGCATCAATTTCTGCTTCATTTGCTCATGGCCTAAACAAAGCTATAGTTACGGCCCAAGTTAATGGGTTAGAAGTGAAGGCCCTTATAGATACAGGCAGTACTGAGAGTTTTATAAGTCTTCAGTTTGCGAAGGAGAAGCGTTTGAAAATTTCGCCTGTTACTTATCAGGTGTGTATGGCTCAGACGACTCTCACTTCACAAGTAGCTGGTTGTTGCCTTGTGAAATTGATTTTTCTAGGTAATACGTATACTGATATACGCCTATCTGTTTTGCCTAATCTCTGTGCGGATATTTTGATTGGTCATGATGTGCTTCAATTACACGAGTCTCTCAGTCTTTCGTTTGGAGTGACTAAGCCACCTTTATCTATTTGTGGATTAACCTCTTTATCCATTTCTCCATTATAACTTTTTTTAAATTTGATGCCGGATTGCAAGCCAATTGCTACCAAGTCAAGAAGGTATAGCAGTCAGGATAGAGAATTTATCAATTCTGAAGTTCAACATCTTTTATTGGAAGGAATCATTGAACCTAGTTGTTTGCCTTGGCGGGCACAGGTAGTTGTCACCATTAACGAGAGACATAAGAAACGAATGGTGATAGACTACTCCCAAACTATTAATAGGTATACTCAATTAGATGCGTACCCTTTGCCTAAGATTGATGAGCTTATCAACAAAGTGTCTCAGTATAAGGTTCTTAGCACTATTGACCTAAAGAGTGCTTATCATCAGATTCCTATTGTTAAGAGGGATCAACCATATACGGCCTTTGAGGCTGGCGGAAAGCTGTATCAGTTTTGCCGAATACCATTTGGTGTTACTAATGGTGTTGCTTGTTTTCAACGGGCAATGGATGCTTTTATAAGTGATAACTCTCTCTCTGACACCTTTTCATACTTAGATGACATCACGGTGTGTGGCAAATCAAGGGTGGAGCATGATTCTAATTTAGAAAGATTCCTTCAAGCTGCAAAAAAAGTTGGTTTAACTTCCAATAAAGAGAAGTCTATCTTTTCGACCACTGAGGTAAATCTACTGGGGTATATTATCTCGGGGAAACAAGATTAAACCAGATCCAGAACGTCTGCGACCATTGATTGATTTACCTTGTCCTACTAATTCTAAGGCTTTGCAACGAGTTGTTGGACTGTTTTCTTATTATTCTAATTGGATTGCAAACTTTTCACAGAAGATCCGGCCCCTTATTTGGGTTACGACATATCCTCTATCATGGGAGGCCAGGAAGTGTTTTGATAATTTTAAAAAGGATATCCTTGGAGCAGTTGTGCATTCTATTGATGAGCAGGTTCCCTTTGTGATTGAGACGGATGCTTCTGATTTTGCAATTGGGGCTACTCTGAACCAAAATGGAATACCTGTGGCCTTTTTCTCACGAACCTTGAATAATAGTGAAAAAAGACATTCTTCAATAGAGAAAGAGGCGCATGCAATAGTAGAAGCACTGCGTAAATTGAGACATTATTTATCGGGGCGACATTTTACATTGGTAACTGACCAAAAATCTGTGTCCTTTATGTTTGATGTCAAACATTTTGGAAAGATCAAGAATGATAAAATAATGAGGTGGAGGATTGAGTTGGCATGCTACCATTTTGATATAGTTTATCGTCCGGGGAAGGATAATGTTGCTGCTGATGCGCTGTCGAGGGCTTATTGTTCTGTGATTCACGGAGATACGCTAATTAATCTTCACAATGCCTTATGCCATCCTGGGGTTACGAGGATGATACACTTTGTACGCAGTAAGAATTTACCCTTTTCAGTTGAAGACGTCAAGCGGATGACTTCATCATGTTCTATTTGTGCTCGGTGTAAACCGAATTTCTTTAAGCCTCAACGAGCTCATCTTATAAAGGCTACTTCTCCTTTTGAACGTTTGAGCATTGATTTTAAGGGGCCTCTTCCTTCAACTACTCAAAACCGATATATATTTACTGTTGTGGATGAGTTTTCAAGGTTCCCTTTTGCTTTTCCTTGCGCAGATGTATCAGCTGCTACAGTTATCAAATGTCTGACTCAACTTTTTGTTATTTTTGGGATGCCTGCGTATATCCATTCGGATCAGAGAAGTTCTTTTATGTCTTCCCAGTTGAAGGAATACCTTCAGAGTCGGGGAATCTCTACTAGTAGAACTACCCCGTATAATCCCCAGGGTAATGGACAGTGTGAACGATAAAATGGGGTGATCTGGAAGTCAGTTATGTTGGCTTTGACATCCCGGAACCTTAAGAATACACAGTGGGAAATGGTACTGCCTGATTCCCTGCATTCCATTAGATCATTGCTTTCAACGGCTACTAATGTGATCCCCCATGAAAGGCTCTTTAACTATCCACAGAGATCTACTACGGGATAATCGGTACCTTCATGGCTTACTATGCAGGGGCCTGTGCTGCTTCGACGTCATGTTAGATTGTCAAAATATGATCCTTTAGTGGAGGAGTTGGAGCTGTTGGAGGCAAATTCCCAATATGCTCATTTTCGATTCCAAGGTGGGAAAGAAAGTACTGTTTCAATTAAAGACTTGGCTCCTTGTGGTGGCCAGCCCTCTTCTGAGGATATTAACAATAGTCATGATTCAGATAATGTGGATGTCACTACAGATACTACGAATATTTCCAATCCTATTGCAGATAATTATACTTCTATTAGTCAGCCTTCGATGGATGTTCATGACCGTCCCAGTTTACCTCGTGATGGGATTTCCAATCTGGAAACCGTTGATAATCGGGATATGGATAGCCTTCCTGCAGAAGATACTTCTGTGTCTCCTGGTGTGGGAGGGCAAGGAATTTCACCAGGGTTAAGAAGGTCGACACAATAAAGATATCCGGTCGACCGACTGAAAATGGACTTTTAAATTGATAGTAATGTTTTAAAATTGTTGAAATATTATATTTGTATTTTAGTTGTAAATAATTAATTATAAATTGTAAAGGTTATTTAGGTTGGAGTATATTTTAAAAGGAGGGGTGAATGTGGTGATTATTCTTTATGTTTAGTAAGAAGTATTGTAATTGGTTGTTTGTTTCCTGCCTTGAGATATATGCTGTAAACTCATTGGTAGTTGATGTCATGTGATTTGTGGTGGCCATCTTAAATTCAGTTCTCTACAGCCTTGGTTGGGACTGGGTGTTGAAGATGTGCTGTTGGGTTTTTAAAGTTAATAAAGCCTAGATTTAGAAAGGCAAATCTACTCTTTATTTCAATAGTTAAGACCAGAGCGGGGGAGGAGCAGTCGAAGCTGTGCACTGATGAAAGGCAGTCGTACTTTGTGTAGACTCTGACTCCATTTTGTGCTCAGCATGCAGCCTCAACAATTAAACCTTTTCTGTTGAACCTCTCCGAGTTCAGTATTTTTTGCTAGGAGTACATAGACTCCTACATTGGTGACCCTGACGCTCAGGACGACTCCTAAGCATAACCATGGCTGACACAAACACAGTTTCTGGAAGCTGCCGGAGTTCTGGGAGAACCTGGGCTCCGCCTGGTTCCTTCAAGTCGAATCGCAATTCCGACTCTGCGGCATCACCGCCGACGCAACAATGTACAACTACCTCCTTGCCTACCTGGGCAGCTCCACAATCACGAAAGCCTGGACAACACTACAAAACCCTCTGGAGGAAGGCAAGTACGCACATCTCAAGGCCGCGCTCATTAAAAAATTCACAACCTCACAATTCTTGCGCAACTGCCACCTCCTCGACCTACCGGGCCTCGGTGACTCCACGCCATCAGACTCGCTCTCACGCATGCTTGCTCTGACCGGCGATAAACCGCCCGGCTCCCTCTTCCGCACGCTCTTTATCCGCCAACTACTTCCCAGCATCCGCCCGGAGATCATGGCGTCCAGCCTCATGGACCTCGAGGCCCTGGCCGATGAAGCCGATAAGCTCCTGTCTGCCAGCTCCAACCACGCCGTCACACCCGACCTGGCCTCCGCAGCGTCGGCGCGTGCTCCACCCTCTATCGCGCAGCCACACAGCTGGGCCACGAGGCCCCCCAGGCCCCCACGTCCCCCAAGCCCTCTGACCCAGGGCTACTGCTACTTCCATACCCGGTTAGGCGCACGGGCATGCTGCTGCAGCCATCCCCGTACGTTTCCAACCGCCCCCACACCGACCTACACGATGGCCGTGGGGCAAGCAGGCACGTTGCTGTACATTACGGACAGCGCCTCCGGACACCGTTTCCTATGCAACATGGGCGCGCATCGCAGCAGCATTCCCGCGTCCGCCCTCGAGATGCAGCGAGGCTGCTGCGGCCCTGCGCTGGCTGCCGGCAATGGCACTGACATCCGGACGTACGGCACCCGCACCGTCACCATCGACCTCGCAGGCCGCCGCTGCCACTGGGAGTTTATCACCGCCAATGTGTTCTCCCTGCTCCTCGGTGCGGATTTCCTGTGTGCCCACGGCCTGTTGGTCGGCGCCGCCTCGTGGACATGAACACCATGTCAACTATCCCGAGCGCCATGGCCCCCCGCCAACCCGCCAAAATGGCATAGCAGTGCCGCGCCCGCTCAACGGACCACTACTCAGCACTACTGGCTGAGTTCCCAGCCCTCACCAACCCGACCTTCTCCGCGAAGGATGCTAAGCATGGGTTAGAACACTTCATCCCCACCACAGGCCCACCGGTGTATGCCCACGCCCGCAGGCTGGACCCAGCCAAGCTGGAGATCGCGCGGGCCGAGCTCACCACAATGGAACAGCTCGTCATCATCCGCCACTCCAACAGCCCCTGGGCCTCCCCACTCCACATCGTCACCAAACCTGATGGGGGAAGGCGCCACTGCGGGGACTACCAGCACCTAAACGATGCCACCATGATGGATCGGTACCCCAAGCCACACATTCAAGACTTCTCGGCTAGACTGGCCGGCCGTTCAGTCTTCTCCAAAGTCGACCTGGTGCGCGGTTACCATCAGGTGCCAGACCACCCCACGGACGTTCCCAAGGCAGCCATAATCACCCCATTTGGGCTATTCGAGTTCCTCCGAATGCCCTTCGGCCTCAAAAACGCGGCCCAGGCCTTCCAGCGGCTCATGGACTCGGTTCTCCGGGACCTGAAGTTCCTCTTTGTCTACCTGGATGACATCCTGGCAGCTAGTTCCTCCAAGCAGGAACACATCAAGCACCTCCGCACCCTGTTCCAGCAGCTCAGTGAGCACGGGCTCATCATCAGCCCAGCCAAGTGCCAATTCGGCCTCAGTAGGATCGAATTCCTCGGCCACCACATCACGCATGATGGAGCCATTCCCCTGCCCGCCAAGGTGCATGCCGTCCAGCAGTTACCCCGGCCTACCACCATCAAAGGCCTCCAGGAGTTCTTGGGGATGATCAACTTTTACAACCGCTTCATTCCCGGAGAGCCCTCCCTCATGCGGCCCCTATACGAAGCCCTCCGGGGTAAGAAAGACAGAATGGCGATCGAGTGGTCGGCGGACATGTTGACCGCTTTCGACTCCATCAAAAAGGCGCTCGTCGACGCCACCATGCTCGCTCACCCACAGCCCAACGCCAGGGTGGCCCTCACCACGGACGCCTCCGACCACGCGGTCAGCGCCATGTACGAACAGTGGGTCGATGGGGTCTGGCAACCGCTGTCCTTTTTCAGCCGCCAACTGCGCCCCCCGGAGGCCAAATACAGCACCTTTGACCGCGAGCTCCTTGCACAGTACCTGGCAGTCCGCCATTTTAGATCGCTTCTGGAGGGCCGCCCCTTCACCGCGTTTCTCGACCACAAACCCATGACATTTGCAATGAAAAAATCTGTGGACCTGTGGTCAGCCAGGCAACAACGTCAGTTCGCCATGGTTTCCGAATTCACCACGGACATCCGGCACGTCTCCGGTCGAGACAATGTGGTGGCCGACTGCCTATCCCGCACCTCCGTCCACGGCGCCCACCTGGCAGTGGACTATGCTCAACTGGCAGTGGAGCAATGCACTGACCCCGATATGCTCTCCGCGCCCACAAACCCCCCAGGGCTGCGACTGAACAACGTCGCCTGCGGCCCGTCCGCCGTCACAGTCAAATGCGTCAACTCCTTGGCGCAACTCCGCCCCGTAGTCCCGGTGTCCTGGCGAAAACGGGTGTTCGACATCGTCCACGGCCTCTCACACCCCGGCACCCGCGCGTCCATTAGACTGGTGGCCAACTGATTTGTCTGGCCAAGCCTGCGCAAAGATGTGCGCATCTAGTCCAGATCCTGCATAGCTTGCCAGCGTGCCAAAATCCACCAGCACGTCAAAGCCCCACTCGAGGAGTTCACCGTGCCAGAAAGAAGGTTCGACCACGTCCACATCGACCTCGGCGACCCCCTGCTGCCATCACAAGGTCACACACACCTGCTGACAATCGTGGACCGTACCACCCAGAGGCCCGAGGCCATTCCACTGACGTCCACCACCACCGCCGACATTGTGAGGGCGTTCATTGGTACCTGGGTCGCTCGGTTCGGCATCCCCTCTGACATGGCGTCGCATAGAGGCCCGCAGTTCACCTCTGATCTGTGGGCCGCCATCGCCCAAAACCTCGGGGTGGCCATTCACTGCAACACGGCTTACCACCCCCAAGCCAATGGACTGTGCGAGCGATTCCACAGGTCCATGAAGGCGTCCCTCCGTGCCATCCTCGAGGACGAGGCTTGCATCGACCGCCTCGCATGGGTGCTACTCGGCCTACGCTCCACGGTCAAGGAAGACCTGCAAGCCTTGGCGACGGAACTCGTGTACAGCCAGCCGCTGCACGTACCCAGAGAGTTCCTGCCCACTGCCACGACCCCCTGGTCGGCTGACCAGCAACGCCGCGCTTTCGCCAACCGAGCACAACAATTCGCTCCGGTACCCACTGGGCGGCACGGCGAATGAGCAACCCGCGTACCACCTAGCCTGCACATGGCCAAATTTGTTTTCATGCACCATGACGCCCACCGAGGAGCTCTATGGCCCCCATATGACGGACCCTACAAGGTACTCCAGACAGGTACAAGTTCTTTCTCCTCGAAGTGGGCAGCAGAACTGACAAGGTGTTGGTCGACCGGCTCAAGCTGGTGCACCTAGAGCCCGACGAACCCGTTCAAGTGGGCCAACACCCACCGTGGGGCAGGCCGCATAAGAGCCCGACGCATCCGACCGCCCCGCTCCCAACACCAACCACCAAGAGCCGTTCTGGCCGTGCCATCAAGCCGCCACACCGGTTCGTACACTCCATACTAGTGGATTCTGCGGGGAGCTGTGTGGCGTACCGATCACAGAATGGACACAATCCGCTTTCCAGTCCGTAGACTATAAATCAGGCGTCATGCCTTTAAGAAGGATCACACCTTTAAGCAACTCGATCTGCAACATAGTTAAGCCCAGAGCGGGGGAGGAGCAGTCGAAGCTGTGCACTGATGAAAGGCAGTCGTACTTTGTGTAGTCTCTGACTCCATTTTGTGTTCAGCATGCAGCCTCAACAATTAAACCTTTTCTGTTGAACCTCTTCGAGATCAGTATTTTTTGCTAGGAGCACGTAGACTCCTACAATACAGTGTGGCTCCAGAAATCTCACAATGTATTTATTGCCACGAGCCCTGTTGTCATTCATTACCTTTACCCACATGTCATTTTATAAATCGCTCTCACCCTTTACAGTCTCCTGCACAAGTTGACTGATAGCTGATGTTAACACTGTTCCATTGACCATTGCTTTATAGCGATAGGAGTAGGCTCCTTCATCATCTTGAGTCACATTGGTGAAGGTGATGGTGACAGAATGATCCTCTGCTGACACAGTGAGGGAGGCAGAGAAATTGGCATCGCCAGCTCTCTGCAAGAAGAATATGATGCTCGGATAGACAGTCGATCTGGTGCAGGTAATAGAGACGTTTCCACCGATGTCATCATTTGCTGGATGTATTGTTATAACTGGTTTAAAAATCTCTGAAAAGAAAACGTATTGCGGGAAGTTGACTAAATTTCATATGCTTAAGTCATTGCCTTCAATTCAGTGTAGAGTTGCGCTAAGTACAATTGAGCAAGTTGCTGATGATATGATTGAGTCGTTAGAAGTCAATATTGGCGAGAAATTGGACTCGGACGGTGGCGAAAACCGGACAGTGTCGGATCGGCCGCCCGCTCTATGTAGCGACTGATATTAAGTTCAATTGACAGCATATTACTCGGCGACTGAATTGAATATCGGGCGCAGCATATACCAGGTCACTAATGTGCTACCATCAGTTTTACAACCGCACTCCCTACCCCCTGCCCCGCCAAGACCAATTCCACCACATTCATTCTTCACACTTCAACTTCACGTTTGTCTTTAATGTGCTAAATATTAGACCCATTCCAGTTTCAGCATGATTCGGATCCTCATAGTAGAAGATTCATTCCTGGACAATGGGCTTGTTGTTTATTTTGCTGGCTAAGTGTATTAATTGTCGTTAAGCATTGGCAGCTGATTGCAGAACCGTCTCCAGTTACATTTCCATTAGTTTCTGTAATGGCAACACCGGGGTTCTGCCCAAGCGGTAGGTAGAATATCTCTCCCAATATGACTAATGTTTAACCAGATGGTTGTCACTATTCTTACTGCTGTGTCTTGCAGAACAGGAACACACTCTGAAATACCCCATTTAAAATACTGGGGCTTCCACAAGGGAAGCTCTACAGATATGGAGAGACAGACATATAATACCAGTTATGAGTACATTTACATGGCATGTGTCAAAATTGTTGAAGGTGAGCAGAGATGTGGCAAGGCAAAAGGTTTAGGAGGATAATTCACTGCAGCAGGAGTCAGTTAGTCTCATGCTTTACCAATCACAACAATTGTCACGATTAGAAGTGAAAGACACTGGATATGAGCGACCAGTAACTCCACTGATTTTCTACCGCCAGCTGATTCACCGGCGGGTTCAGTCCCATTCATGGTAATTGGACTGAATATCGGGCGGTGCAAATAACACGCGGCCAATAAGATTCCGCCCGTTTGTCGCTTCTGCCAAAGACGAAATTCAGCTGTGTAACAGCCGCATCTCTTACCAGTTCAGAAAGAGTATGTTTTGCCAAAGGATGGGGGATGTATTGTTTGTTGCATGAGTGAGGAAATCATAAACTCTTTCTAGGTGTAGGAATTGAGATTTTGTTAAGTAAAGCAAAAGTAGGAAGAGTTACCTTCTACAGTTATTAACACAGAGTTACTGAGGTGTGATAATAATTGCCTTCCGAACACTCTCATCTCGTACTTGCAGCTGTAAAATCCTGTGCGTATATCGGAAAGGTTGCTGATAATGATCGAGGCAAAATGATGAGGGGAACCAATATCTAGGGAGCTCAGTAACAAATTGTCCCGATAGAAAGTGAAGTTGTTAACCTTGTTCTGGTCGGAATCGGAACAGGTAATGGGAGCTGACTCTACTTTCATATATTCACCCGGCTCGTGGTATAAAGAAATACTGGCGATCGTCTTTTGTCCTGGAACAGAAGGTTAAAAATAATAAATTTGAAAGAATTTATATTCGTATCACAACATAAATCACAGCTTTCTCTAAGGCGAGAGACTCTGAGGGTCAATTCATTTTGCGATGTGGTATCAAATGGATGATAATGAATTGACCGGTCATTATACATAAAGTCAATGGAGGGAAAAGCAGGCTTGCAAGTTTTACAGGCGGCCAATGGACATCACCCAATTTACACCACCGTAGAAATGTAAAACTAGATCTGTTATCATGGGCCACAATTACAGAGATATGCGCCAGAACTCTCAACTTCCCTAGGGGCATAAAACGGCGATTTCCGATCATCCTTCTGTCATACCCACCGCCCGCCCCACATTATTTTATTTTCCATTGAAGACAATGCAAAGCAAAAGCGAGCAAGATATATAATGGGCAGCATTCCCATATTGCCCATATTATCCAGCTGAAGTTGAGGCACCACACACAGGCAGCCAACATCAATAGAGATGCCAACGGCATCATTCAGATGCTTTGCTATTAATTTCGTCTAGCAATTCTTATATTACATTACTGGTTTTTAGCCTGCTGCCTTAGCTCGGGTTAATTCGTTATAAATTTATTTCCTGAAGATGTTGCAGTATTAAATCATATCGGGTGTAACACAAAACGTGAGCAATGCAATCGGCCTCCCATTATACGCACCGGGGTGTGGAACAGGCAGACGAAGCGATGCCGCCCATTATACCGTTGCTGCCCAGGAGGAAGTTCTACCCCATAAAGACGCAGCAGAAGAACAATTCTAGAGGTCGGTACAATTTAACGTGGTAACTCGGTAAAAGCATATTTTTGCATTGAAATTTGTGTTGTGCGGAAGCACAAAATGGTGGGAATTACTCGGTCGCCCCTTTTGCACACTGCCCAGTTTCCGTTTCCACAGAGGTTTGAGCACAGACAATAAGGTTTTTACCAGTTATCAGAGCCAAGTTTTACAGGTAGATATTCAGTTCCATTGCAGTCAATCGATGTCAACATCAGGCGGGACCAAAAACGTGCAGCAGATTGGATAGCGCCCATTTGTGCACCAGCCTAAGAGCAATATCTACGTTTCTTCAACTAAAGATGTTGCGGATCTCTGGAAGCCTTTATACAAAATTGGAATGGCATAAAATATCAGAAAGTATAACTCACTTTGGACAGTCACAGCATCACTGGGAATAGAGTTATTCCGGCGTCCGGACACTTGTTTCTCATAAAGGCATTTGTAGCATCCGTCACTATTGTTATTTACATTTATTATTGAGTTAGTAAACGATTGTTGTTCCTTGTATATTTCATTGGTTGTATTGCCAACCGGCCACCTGAGTAACCACTGAAGCTGACCGAAAGTGTAACCATTGGCAGCATCGCAGATAATGATGAGTTCTTCTCTGACCAGATATACCGGATAACTGGGCCTTGTTGGAGGAGGTGGGGGGTCTGAAACGATAGAATTCATTGCTGATGTTACACTCAGGCTCTGAACGATGAATAAGCAAATTAACATTGCATTAACACATATGATCTGGTGCGCGTTCAGTGTCACAATGTTGCTGCTGTGTTAGAACAAATGTACACTTCATTACATAAAGGACAGAAAATAACAGGTTCATTGCAAAGTTTGTTCTATAATAAATGGACCAACACAATTAGAATAATACACCAGTGAATATCCCGCACTTATTGTACAAACTATCGTTGTATCCCGTGGTATTTAGAAGATTAAGATGTGATTTTATCGAAGTTATCAGGATATTATGGGTAACATAGGGTCCTAAATTTAAATAAAGGAAACTACGATGGTCTGTGGCGTGAGTTGGATAGGATTAATTGGGGAATTTCGCTCATAAGGTTGACGGTGGATAGGCAATGGCAAACATTCAAAGACCGCATGGATGCACTAGAGAATTTGTTCATCACAGTTTGGCATAAAAATAAAACAAAAGAGGTGACACAACCATGGCTAACAAGGGAAATTAGGGATAGCATAAGATCCAAGGAGAGGACATGTAAATTGGCCAGAAAAAGCAGTAAACCTGAGGATTGGGAGCAGTTTAGTATTCAACAAAGGAGGACAAACGGATTAATTAAGAAAGGGAAAATAGAATATGAGAGTAAGCTTTCAGGGAACATAAAAACTGACTGTAAAAGCTTTTATAGATATGTGAAGAGAAAAAGTTTGGGGAAGTCAAGCTAAGGTCCCTTGCAGTCAGAATCAGGGGAATTTATAACGGGGAACAAAGAAATGGCAGACCAATTAAACACATTTATTGATTCGGTCTTCACACAGGAGGACACAAAACCTCCCACAGATTTTGGGGAACATAGAGTCTGATGAAAGAGAGGAACTGTAAGAAATCAGTATTTGTAGGGAAATGATGTTAGGGAAATTGATGGGAGTGAAGACCGATAAATCCCCAGTGCCTGATAATCTACATCCTAGGGTACTTAAGGAAGTGGCCCTAGAAATAGTTGATGCTTTGCTGATCATCTTCCAGCATTTGATGCAATCTGGAACAGTAGCCATGGATTGGACGCTGGCTAATGCTACCCCACTATTCAAAAAGGTGGTAGGGTGAAAGCAGGGAATTACAGACTGGTAAGCCTGACAGTGGTAGTGGGGAAAGTGTTAGAGTCCATTATAAAAGGTGTAATAGCAGAGCACTTGGAAAACAGTGGCAGGATCGGACAAATTCAACATGGATTCACAAAAGATAAATCGTGCTTGACTAATCTACTGGAATTTTGTGAGGATGTAACTGGTAACATAGATCAGGGAGAATCAGTGGATGTGGTGTATTTGATCTTTCAGAAGGCTTTTGATAAGGTCCTGCATAAGAGATTAGCGTGTAAACTTAAGGCACATGGGATTTGGGGAAAGGTATTGACTTGGATAGAGAACTAGTTGGCAGACAGAAAGCAAAGAGTTGGAATAAACGGGTCTCTTTCTGAGTGGCAGGCAGTGACTAGTGGGGTACCACAAGGATCGGTCCTAGGACCCCAGGGCCCAGAAATTCAGTTGGGCGCACCAGCTGTTAGCGTCTTAGGAGGAGTAGATCTCGAGCGCTAGGTGCTTAGCGCCCGGGCGCAGCGTGACCTGCGCCTCGCCCCAACTTCAGTACACATTTAGCACCGGCGCAAAGTCTTAGCGCGCGCCC
Organism: Somniosus microcephalus; assembly: GCF_052327205.1. NCBI lineage: Eukaryota > Metazoa > Chordata > Chondrichthyes > Squaliformes > Somniosidae > Somniosus > Somniosus microcephalus. The sequence goes on along the minus strand of NW_028225187.1, from coordinate 41,244,398 downwards.
TGCTGCGTGCGCAGATCATGACGTCATTTACTAGTGCAACGCCCTTTGTGCGCCCTGAACCAGAACTTCACTCGCGCCGGCCCATTGTGCGCCGGGCGGCCGTAACGATTGTGAAGTGGAACGGTACACAGCCGATGCGGGCCGCGGGGAGCACAAATTAAAGGGCCCTCCTGTACTACAAATGGTACGGTACGGCTGGGGGGGTGGGGGTGAGGAGGAGGAGGACGAGGACGAGGACGAGGACGAGGACGAGGACGAGGAGGAGGAGGAGGAGGAGGAGGAGGAGATGGAGACGACTGGTGTTCCGGGAACACATAACAAACTGATGGAGAGACACCCTCCCCAAAACCACAAATACACCAGTGTCGGCCTTTCAAAAAAATCCACCCTCCCCCTTTAAGAGCTCACCGGAGCCAGAGTGTCTGCCGTCAATCAGCAGCTCGCCGCACCTGCCCTGCGCGCAACTTCCGGTGGAGCGCCCCGGCCCGCCGGCTTAGTGCCTAAAGAGAGGCGTACAGCGCCAGTTTTAGCGCTCGAGCAAACTCTTAGGGCGAAGCTAATGAATATCGGAGAAGTGGCCTCGATTTGGCGGCGAGCGCAAACTTTAGCGGCCGCCCTACTTTACCGCCCCAAAAGTGGCTACAATGATTTTCTAGGCCCAGCTTTTCACAATCCATATTAATGATCTGGACGAGGGAATTGGATGTAATATCTCCAAATTTGAAGACGACACAAAACTGGGTGGGAGGGTATGCTGTGAGGAGGATGTCGTAAACTCCAGTACGATTTGGACAGGTTGGCTGATTGGGCAGAAACATGGCAAATGCACTAGAATGTGGATAAATGTGAGGTTAGCCACTTTGCTGGCAAAAACCAGAAGGCAGATTATTTTTTGAATGGCAATAGATTGGGAGAAGGGGAAGTGCAAAGAGACCTGGGTGTTCTTGCGCACCAGATGCTGAAGGTAAGGATGCAGGTGCAGCAGATGGTTAAGAAGGCAAATGGTATGTTGGCCTTCGTAACAAAAGGGTTCGAGTACAGGAACAAGGATGTCTTGCTGCAGTTGTACAGGGCCTTGGTGAGACCGCACCTTGAGTATTGTGTGCAGTTTTGGTCACTTTATCTGAGGAAGAACGTTCTTGCCATTGAAGGAGTGCAGCGAAGATTCACCAGGCTGATACCTGGGATGGTAGGAATGAGGTATGTGGAGAGATTGTGTCGATTGGGCTTGTACTCGCTGGAGTTTAGATGAATGAGAGGGGATCTCATTGAAACTTATAAAATTCTAACAGGACTAGACAGACTAGATGCAGGAAGGATGTTCCCGATGGTCGGCGAGTCCAGAACCAGGGGTCACAGTCTAAGGGGTAAGCCAATTAGGATAGAGATGAGGAGGAATTTCTTCACCCAGAGAGTGGTGAACCTGTGGAATTTTCTACCACAGTTGAGGCCAATTAATTAAATATATTCAAGAAGAAGTTGTATATATTTCTTAAGGCTACAGGGATCAAGGGATATGGGGAGAACGCAGGGACAGGGTACTAATTTTGGATGATCAGCCATGATCTCATTGAATGTTAGAGCAGGCTCGAGGGGCCGAATGGCATACTCCTGCTCCTATCTTCTATGTTTCTTTGTAAATATTGACTGTAATTCCCACTTCAAACAGGAGGTGACGATCGAATGGGTGTAGAGCCACCTGTTCATGTGATTCGCACTCTAGACCCAGCTTAATCATTATCGCAGCTCATTAACAGTGAGCTTTCGAGACAGTTGCCTCAGCTGGAGTTCAGCCTAATGACTACATTGTGATGCCAAGATTTTGTGTCAATGGGAAAGGAACAGAAAGTATTTGAGCAGTGGTCAATGGAAGGGTTAAATCTCCAAGGCATCAGAGAGGATGGAATCATTTATCGAGGGGCGGCGGTCTAGAGGGAGGAGAAGGAAATTAAAGGTCAGGAACGGAAACTTATAACATGGTGGATGAAGAAGTTCACAGTCCATTGTGTAGGTTCTACAAACACAAGAGGGGAAGGTGAGTGGCAGTGCCAACGAAACCATTTATTCGGGGTAATATAAAGCAGTTAAAATTCTGCCATTAGTACAGCATTCATCTGTGCCAGGTGTAGTGAACGGTATGTGATGTTTGATGCGGATACTCTTTCAAGCTGTTCGCCTTTATTCCCTTCACTGCACGCTAATGAGTGACAAATGGAAAGCAAAGACACAAACCCGTAAGCAGAGTAACTGACATGCATTAAATTTTCACAATATAAGAGGAATAACATATGCTAATGAAGCTGAGATCAAAACCTCTCCCAGCTAGCTGCCTATTCTGTGAAATGAAAGAAGGATTTGCATTTATATAGCTCCTTTCACGGCCACCGCACATCCCAAAATGCTATACAGCCAATGAAGTACATTTTGAAAATTAGTGACGTGCAATATAGAAAACTCGGCAGCTAATTTGCGCACAGCAAGCTCCCACAAGCAGCAATGTGATAATGACCAGATCATCTGTTTCTGTGATGTTGAATGCGGGACAAATCTAGGCCAGGTTATTCGGGAATAACTTCCATGCTCCTTTTTCGAAATTCTGCCATGAGATGATTTACGTCCAACTGAGAGAGCAGAAAAATCTGAAAGGCAGCACCTTCGACAGTGCAGCACTCCCTCAGCACTGTACTGGAGTGCCAGCCCCAGATTTTGGTGCCCAGCTCTCTGGAGTAGGGACTTGATCCCATCAGCTTGTGCGAGAGTGCGACCCATTGAACCACGGTTGACACTACAACAGGAAGAAGACTTTCAAATATTTTTCAAGCTATCTTTTCCTGTTGCTGTTCTATTCCCGCTCTCTCGCTATGTGAACCATGTGACTGCACAGTGTCAAAGTTGGGAAAGCACCTTAACAGAAGCTGGCCACTTTTGAAATGCACTTAATTTTCTCGGCTGGTCAGGTTCCACATTTCTTGTTGCTTGTGACCGTTTAGTATTAATATGTTCAAACAGCAGGTTATTGCTCCTTCCGAGTAACGAGACGTCTGCCTTGATGGCTTTGGGTCATTGCTGTCTGTGGTATTACAATTTTATAGTAATATTCTGTACATTATAGAGTGTAGCCGAGCTGATGCTTTAATTGAAGTTGTAGGCAAATATGACAGCAGCAAATTAGGCCTGTGGCTCAATTATCAGGCCCAAAATATGACATTTTATGTCGCCCAATGTTTACAAACACTGGATGTAATTTTATTGAAATGGCTCAATAGCATCAATGTCCTTCCATATTCAGTTGATGAGTTTGGCTGTGATGTTGTTTAATTGCTGCATCATTTGAATCAATGGGGTAGATCTTCCACTTCATATCTCAGGGAATCTTTGAATCTAAATTATTCCATTGTGAAGGAGTATAGAAAAAGTGCTGACCTAAGATATATTTCTACGTACACAGTGATTTCCTTCTTGGCAGTTTCAATGCCATCCTCCCTTTGACATCCCCCCCCATACATACCCGAGCCCCTTTCCCAAGGCATCACCCAATTCCTTATTAGCAAGTCAGGAACGCTTACACAGAAGGTGTTATATGGACCTGGTCCTTTGTTAACAACTCTAATCACTGATCACATACAATACCTTATCTCCGCGTCACCCAGAAATCCCCTTTCTCTGCAGAATAATTTTGGAGAACCGAGAAATTCCTCAACCCCAATTTTCAATCTCAAACACATTACTTACAGAGTCTTTCCCTCCCTTGGGAAAGAACGGTTCAGATTCTCTCAGAGAAATTGCTGACAAATATCTTGGAGATTACACCATTGCACAAGTCAAATAAAGAACCATCACTCAAATACTGGATTCAAGTCCCGAAAATGCTCCAATATTGCGCATTTCTGTCAACTTTGAACAGACCAACATACATTTTAAAGTGAAGCCTAGGCTATACAGTATTACAATATCATATCAGTTACTCATATTCTCTTATATGTTAATTGTGTTACAATATCTACTCACCTATATTTTAAAACTTCCCATGCATGGAATACAATCGTGTTTTGATTTAATAAATGCTTTCATAATCTGTATATCTTTCTGACAACACGTTTGTACAGTCTAAGCATTATAATGGTGTACACCACCGCATCATCATCAACCGACCCCCTCTCACCCCACCAGTATGTCGCTGTTTGTTTTAGCCTAGTTTTACCTTGAGTACAGTCACCATTCAAACTTAAGCAGTTTTCTCTTTTGCTTGAATTGCTTCTTTTGAAGTTTTCTGAAACTTTAGGATTTTGCAGATCCTCATGACTCCATTCAGGCCGCCCTCTCTCTCTCTCTGTCTCCTTGTCTCTCTCTGTCGCTGTGTCTCTCTATTTCTCTGTCTGTTTGTCTCTCTGTCTTTCTCTCGATCTCTCTCTCTCTGTTTGTCTCTCTGTCTTTCTCTCTCTCGTTCTCTCTCTCTCTCTGTCTCTGTCCCTGTCTGTCTCTCTCTGTCTGTCTCTCTCACATTCTTCGTCTCTCTCTGTCTCCCTCTCTGTCTCCCTCTCTGTCTCTGTCTCTCTCTCTGTCTCTCTCTCTGTCGCACTCTCTCTCTTTCTCTCTCTCTCTGTCTCACTCTCTCTCTGTCTCACTCTCTCTGTTTCCCTGTCTCTCTCTGTCTCCATCTCCGTCTCTGTCTGTGTGTGTGTGTGTCTCTCTCTCTCTCTCTCTCTCCCTGTCTCTGTCTGCCTCAATCTCTCTCTGCTGGCTGTTTGCTGCAGCAACCCTGATGACATTCCAATATCCTGCCATTTCGCCATAGCCCTGTATTTGCCTCAGCTTAAAACATGTTTACTCTTACCCCTTAAACAAGTCAATACGACCTGCCTGTAGTTGCTGCTGGTGTTGCTACTGTATCCGGGTCCCTCCTTTTATTCCTCGACTTTCAATTAAAAACTATTGAATTTTAATTGCCCACTTATTGCTGCTTATTCTCCTTTTCTCAATTATATAAATTAAGAGTCAGTGGCAGCGTGGATATAAAATCAGCTCAGGGTCAGAAAGAAGTGAGTGTAGCTGAACGGTTGCTTTTCAGGTTGGAGAGAAGTGTGTAGTGGGGTTCCCTATGGGTCGCTTATTGAGACCTTTGCCCTTGTTCCTACATATTAACGACCTGGACTTGGGGTTAAAGGGCATCATTTCAAATGTGCAGAGACATTGCTGCTGAAATGTAATGCAGGGAAGTGATGCCTGTTGGAAGGAAGAATGAGGTGAGGCAATATAAATAGCTTGGTGTAATTTTAAAGGGGGTGCAGGAGCAGATAGACCTGGAGGTTCACGTACACACATATTTGAAGTTGGCAGGCCAATTGTAAAGGCTGATAAAAAGTATAACGTGTCATGGGATTTATAAATAGAGCCATAAAGTAGTGATGAATAATTATGAGGTGATGCTAAATCATTACACATCATTTTTGGTGGCTCAGATGGAACATTGTGTCCAGTTCTGTCCATCAGATATTACAAAGGATGTAAAAGCCTTGGAAAGGATGCAGAGAAAATTTAACAGAATGGAAACAGATGAGGAACTTCGATTATGTGGACATAGTAGAGAAGCAGGGTGATGTTCTCTTTGCAGCAGAGAAGGGCAAGGGGTTTTAATAGAGTTGTTCATAATTAGAACTTATTTTGATAATGCAAATAGGAAAAACATTTTCAGTGTCGAGAGGTCAGCAACCAGAGGGTGCACATTTAGGGCAGATGGTAAAATCGCCAGAGGGGGCATTGCACTGTCGGAGGTGGCCTCTTTTGTAAGAGACGTTAAACTGAGGCCCCATTTTCCTCCCTCAGGTGAATGTAAGTTATCCCACACCATGATTCAAAAAGAGCAGGGCCGTTGCACTGGTGTCCTGGTCATTAATCTGTACTCATCCAACCCAAAAGAGCATTTGGAAAATCCACCCGTTTGGGAAGTTGTTGCAAATTTGAGGACAAATGACTATAAGATGAAACACATTGGAGAATAAATTATCAATATGAATACCGTGGGAACAGGTCTGAGAATAATGTGTGAAATAAGATAATTAACTGAGCAATCTTGGCGCCGGCAGTTATAGAAACAGAATAATTAGTCAAAGTCCTCCCTGGGTTAATCACCAGCTGCCTGCAGTTAGAGCAAACTTGATTCAGGCATTGCTCAACTTAACCTGTTTCCTGTGAAAACTGATATCTCTGCTGAAAGCTGCTGCTGGCATTTTCACAGCAACACCATCAGTTCCCTATAATCCAAATTTCGCTGTGCAAAATAGTGTAGTCAGGAAAGTACATTTCCGTACTCCCATCGCAAAAGAGTTAGCACCTAAGATTATTGAACCATCATTTTTCATGTTGTGTTCTTTGTGATCAGTGTCGCAGATTCTGTAAATTGTGATACAGATCCTCTCTAATCAAAAGTGCCAGAATTCTTAATCAGTTGCGAATAGAAAATGCCTGTAAATGTATTCTGGATATCAATCAATACATTTTCAACAATGTATTCATTATTAAGTTTATCCGTGTCCTGCGTATATGTAAACTTATATAAATGCCTCTCTCTTGAGAGTAAACATAGAAACGTAGAAGATAGGAGCAGGAATAGGCCATTCGGCCCCTCGAGCCTGCTCCACCATTGAATGCGATCATGGCTGATCATCCAAATTCAATACCTGTCCCTGCTTTCTCCCCATACTCCTTGATCCCTTTAGCCTTAAGAAATATATCTAACTCCTTCTTGAATATATTTAATGAATTGGCCTCTACTGCCTTCTGTGGTAGAGAATTCCAGAGGTTCACCACTCGCTGGGTGAAGAAATTCCTCCTCCTTTCTGTCCAAAATGGCTTACCACTTATCCTTAGATAAGGAGAGAGAGAGAGAGAGAGAGAGATACCACTATCTGCACCATGTCTCTGTGAAGGATCTAAATTGTTCATAATTATGAAGGGTTTTGATAGAATGAATAAGGAGAAAAGTTTCCACTGGCTAGAGGTCGGTGACCAGGGGATACACAATTATGATAACTGGCGAAAGCATCAGAGGGGAGATGAGGATTTATTTTTATAACCACTTATTTTGTATCTGTCTTCACAGTAAAAGATGCAAAAAGCGTATCAAAATTATGGGGAAGCAAGGGTCTAATGAGGGTGAGGACCTTAATGTTACTAATATAAGTAGAGAAATAGTACTAGAGAAACTAATGGAATGAAAAGCTGACAAATCCCCTGGACCTGACGGCCTACTTCCCAGGGTTCTAAAAGGTGTGGCTGAAGAGACAGTGGATGCATTGGTTTTGATAATCCAAAATTCTCTAGATTCTAGAACGGTTCCAGAGGATTGGAAGGTCACAAATGTATCACCACTATTCAAGAAAGGAGGAAGAGAGAATAAAGGGAACGACAGGCCAGTTAGCCTGACATCAGTCTGTAGAAAAGGGGGCGTTGGTTTTGGTTGCCCCTGGGGTTTGTCTCTGGCCAGTCAGCAGTATCTGAGCTGCTCCAGGCCCCGTGCGGTTTCGAATCGCTTCCCTTTCTGGTTCTGACCGCCGGACTTATTTCAGTCGCGACATAAAAAAAACGAGACTTGTGGTTGGGTGCAAAGAAGACCAGTATTTATTAAATTACAGAATAAATTGCTATACAGCAAAATAATTATGAATACAGCACACTTTTACTTAATACAGCACACCTTAACATAATACAGCACACTTTTGCTTAACGGGAGCAGAAACGGACACATCGAGGGAAATCTGAGTAAAATTGACACAAAGAATAAATTGAAAATAACGATGAATACAGCACACTTTTACTTAATACAGCACACCTTTTCTTAATAGAGCACACCTTTGCTTAATACAGCACTTTTACTTAACGGGGAGGAGAAACGGACACATCGAGGGAAAATTGACTAAAATTACAATTTAACAAAATTCCCCTTAATTCCCACCCCTTATAACTATCTAGTTTGCCTTGTAATGGGCCAGAAAATCTATGCTCACCAGTGAATGCCTGCTCCGTGCCCCTGCGGTCTGTCTTACATTCTTCACCGCCCTGTAGTAGAGATACCCCAGTAATTCAAAAGTAACTGCTGGTATTCCACTTCTTTGGGCGGGCTGCTGAGCTGTTCCTTTTGTAGGCAGGGCATCAGAGGCAAGGCGGCCGAGAGCGAGAGAGAATGGGTTCCTGAGGGGCTATCTTTATACCCCATTGGGAGCTGTTATCTTCGCGCCCAAATCTGGATGTATCTGGGCTATAGAAAGGGACCAATCTGTCCCCATTGACTGTAATGGGTTTGAATGTGTTACCCATACGTTTAAACTGGTTTGTGCTCAGTTTAAAGTGTCTCAAATTCTGGACAAACAAATCCTAAATGTTCAGCCAACAGCACTCAAGTGCTTTGTAAACAATCCATTGTCTTGTGGTCACCGCACAACCACAACTGATTGACAGCTTTAATTATTAATCCCTTGAGTCAACATTGTAGAGAGCTCGTGTAAACAAACAATCTTATTGTTCCTCTGTTGAACTTCCTAAACCGCAGTTGATTGACAGTTTTAAGTACCTCAAGTAATTCAGCTCATGATGGTAGATGTTCAGACAGGCTGTCTTTGTCTTCTGCCACGAGGCCTGACAGCCATTTTTGATGCCCTGGGTTTTTAAGGTACATTCCAACCATGTTTCCTTTTAATCAAATAATCTTCGGGGGCTGCAGAAATTTTCCGAAATTTTGCGAAACCTTACAGTCCGCACTAGGATACTAAAACTTGCTTGTAGTATCCTGTTTAAAGGTGAGCAAGAATTTCTGACACCCACAAACAACCTCCCCTTATATTTATCTATATCTATCTTTGATCCCCTGACACCTCCATCACCCTTACCCAGAGAGAATCGCAGTACACGGTAGGCAACTATCGACAGAATAACATGAATAGTTACAATAATTCAAACATGGAGGCGGTCCAATGCCCCTGCACCACTGAGTATTTACAATTATTCAAGCATGGAGGGACCAATGCCCCTGCACCACTTGTGACATAGTTTTAAAACGATACAACATCTATAATGGGATTACCACCAAGCCAAAACATATCTGTTAAAAATACAAATGGAAGAAACGAGCGTCCTCCTTTTTTTCTATAATGCAATTGCTTGACACTTTAATAAATGGCACCATTCTTCAGCCATAAATGTATTTAAAACTTCCACAATCTACGAACACAACAATACACAGGCATATGCAATTTCTTCAATTGCCTCTAAACAAGTAGTACAAACTCACAGTTAGGAACTAAATTCACACATTATTTCCTTTGGAGTTGGGACCAGTACATACTACAAAATATAAAATAATTAATAAGCTTTTGTAAACTCTTAATCTCAATCTGGAATTCCAATAACAGTTTAATTGCTGTGGGCATCTGCCTCCTGCAGACCCCTCTCTTCGTGGGCTAGGGGTGATCCCTTCCCCCAGCATCCAAAGACACGATGGTCCTCTGCACCTCCCGAAACTCTGAAGAAGACTTAAAAAAATACATCTAGCCAGGTTCCCTGGCTCGGGGTAATGCTATCGGGTCCTGTGACCTCGGCTCACATAGACAACACTCTGGAACGGTACCTGTAGTGTCCGTGTGTAGATAAAGACACTGAAGACAGGAGTTGGTTCATAGGTATTTACTAAGCAAGTATGGGGGGTTTCTAAAGGATATACACAATACACAGGCTTATATAGCCCAAGTGGCAATTACCGGCATTACACGCACTTGGGGCTCTTAAAGGCACATACACCACAATTGCTCTTAAAGGCACATACACCACAATTCCTCCCCTTCTAGCTAAATAGTACATCATATTTTTTAAGTAATTATTAATTACATGTTATATGCAAAATAATATACATTGCTGTATTAATTAATTATAAGTTAGTCTATCAGGAGGCTTCCTGACTCGGTCCGGATAACGCCTCGGGGGTGTAGTAGTTTCTGGTGGTGTAGAAGGTTCTTCTGGCAAGGCTGATTCAGCTTGAATGCCAGTGTCGGGTTCATCGGGTTCCAGTCTCACCGGATCAGAGGTAGATATGGGTATCTCTACTTCATCGTTAGGTGTATAAAGTGCTGGTGTAGGTTGTCCCTTTTCGGATGACTTGATGATTTGGTCAGCATGGCGCCTTATTATGCTTCCTCCGATGTCCACGGTATACATCAGTGGTCCTAGTCGTGTGCAGATAGTTCCAGGCTGCCATTTCTCGGTACGGTAGTCCCGGGCCAAAACCGGTTGGCCTATTTGGAAGGCCCTAGTTGGCCTTTCATTCATACCATGAAACTGCCGGTTCTCCACATCCCTTCGGATGTTGGGCTTGACCAAATCCAGCCGGCATCTTAGATTTCTATTGTAGAACATCATAGCGGGAGTTTGGTTGGTAACCATATGTGTTGCATTCCTATATGCAAATAAGAAGTTATCCACCTTGTGCTGAAGTTTTATGTCTTCATTACCCATGGCCTTTAGGCCTTCTTGAAGGTCTGGACAAACGTTTCAGCCAATCCATTGGTGGCGGGATGGTATGGGGTGGACGTGTAGTACTTTACCCATTGTTCTTTAAGAACTTTCTGAATTCTTCGGACACAAATTGCGGTCCATTATCAGAACATATCTGTTCCGGCAGCCCATTCCTGGCAATTATGGTCCTTAATAATGTGATGGTTTTTTCCGTGGTAGTGGAGGACATCTTTATTACCTCCGGCCACTTGGAGTGTGCATCAACTGCGATTAAGAACATTGAGTCCATAAATGGACCAGCAAAGTCGATGTGCGCCCTTTGCCAGGGAGATGAGGGCAACTCCCATGGATGTAGAGGGGCCTGTGGCGGAGCATTTTGGACCTTCTGGCATCCTACGCAGCTCTTGGTCATGTCTCCGATGTCTCCATCGATACCTGGCCACCATACAATCGCCCTAGCTAGGTTCTTCATTTTCACTCCACCCAGATGCCCCTCGTGAAGCTCCTTTAGCACTTTATCCTGGAGTTTGGGTGGAATCACCACTCTGGATCCACACATCAAGGTTCCTCGGCACACTGACAGCTGTTCTCGTCTTTGCGAGAATGCTGGCAACAGTGGTTCGCCATGTGCTGGCCATCCCTTCACTGTTAAATCGTAGACCCATGAGAGAGTAGGGTCATTTCTTTTCTCCCTTTCAATGGCAGAATTTGTCACCGGTAGACATTCCACTATGGTAGAGTGGAATATCTCTACTGGGTCCACTGTAGGTGCCTCTTCTATCGTTGGCAACGGTAGGCACGATAAACCGTCAGCATTCCCATGCTGTTTTGACCCTTTGTATTCAATGTTGTATTGGTGTGCCCCTAGAAAAAGGGACCACCTCTGTAGTCTTTGAGCCGTCATAATGGGGACACCTTTTTTAGGGTTGAATATGGAGATGAGGGGTTGATGTTCAGTCAGCAAGGTAAATTTTTGTCCGTGTAGGTAATGGTTGAATTTCTTCACTCCCCATACCAGGCTGAGTGCTTCCCTGTCTATTTGGGCATAGTTACTCTCAGCTGAGTTTAATGAGCGTGACGCAAAAGCTATCGGCCGTTCTGAGCCATCAGGGAATTTATGGGATAATACTGCTCCTATGCCGTAAGAGGATGCATCGCACGCCAGTCTGATTGGTAGTGATGGGTTGTAATGAGCCAAAACTTTCTCGGATGTGATTAAGCCTTTACATTTATGGAAGGCACGTTCACAGTCTTCATTCCATTTCCAAATCACTCCTGTCTGTCGAAGATCATTAAGAGGGTGTAGAATAGTTGATAAGTTCGGTAAAAATTTATGATAGTAATTTATTAATCCCAGGAATGACCTTAATTTGAAACATTTTCAGGTGCTGGGGCTTTTATAACTGCTTCAATTTTTTCAGGTGACTTATGCAACCCTTCCTTATTAATTATGTGACCACAATATGATATCTGATTTTGGAAAAATTCGCACTTGGGGCGATTTGCTCGTAGGCCCCGTTCTTTCAGCCTAGTGAGCACCTGCTCCAAATTGGCAAGGTGCTCGTTGTCGTTTTCTCCTGTTATAAGGATGTCGCCTAGGTAGCATTGAGTCCCTGGAATCCCTTGCAGGACTTGCTCCATAGCTCTTTGCCAGATAGCTGGAGCTGATGCTACTCCAAAAACCAGTCGATTGTACTGGTACAGGCCTTTGTGTGTGTTTATTGTGAGATACTTTTTAGAGGTCTCCTCAACCTCCATCTGTAGATATGCCTGTGCCAAGTCAATTTTTGTGAAATGTTTCCCTCCGGATAGTGAGGCGAAAATATCTTCTATCCTCGGAAGAGGATACTGTACCGTGTGAAGGACCGGGTTTACAGTCACCTTAAAGTCCCCACACATGCGAATTTTTCTCTGCTCCTCAGAGTTATTTTTCAATGCTTTTTTCATGACTGGAACGATGGGTGTTGCCCATTCGCTCCAATCTATTTTGGATAATACGCCTGCCTTTTCCAAATTCTCCAGCTCTGCCTCGACTGCCGGACGTATTGCGTATGGCACCGGTCTTGCCTTAAAAAATTTGGGAATTGCTGCATCGTCCACTTTTATTGAGGCGGTGATGCCTTTCAAGGTTCCTAGTTTCTCTTGAAACACTTCTTTGGCGTTGGCCAAGATGTCTTTTAATCGTTAGGTATGATGTCATCATTGCTTTTTTCCTTACTGGTCACCGTCAGTGCCTGAATGGAGTGCCAGTCTAAACGTATCTTCCTTACCCATTCACGTCCCAACAACGGTGGACCACCATCTTGTAGAATGTATAAATACAACTTTTGTATTTCTTTGCCGTTGTATACCACAGGCACACATATTTTTCCTTTGGGGTAGACTTTCTGCCCCGTATATGTTTTTAAGATAATGGATGTGTCTTTTAGAGGTATATGCGAAAATAGCCTCTCGTGATGTCGTCGATTTATTACGGTTAGAGCTGATCCTGTATCTAGCTCCATTTTAACTGGGGACACTGCTATTGTGAGGGTAACCCAAATGGTTTGGTAATCCTCTTTGGCAAGTACATTATATAATTTGAGACAGCTTAGTCTCTTGTTTCCGGAATCGCTATCGCTGTTCTGGTCTTCGGAGCTATTGTCTGTCATCATTTGTACCTTCCTGTACTTTTCTTTATTGATTCTTTGTTTTCTGTCAGTGGATTTATTTTGTCCAGATAGGCATACCCGTGCAATGTGTCCAATCTTACTGCATTGCCTGCATGCTTTGCCCTTGAACCAGCAGTCCCTCTGGTTATGGGTGGATCTGCCGCAGCGATAACATCTTCTGAACTCCTGTGTCATTTCATGGGTGCCGAAGTCCTCTGTCTCTCGTTGTATCTCTGCAGCTCCTTTTGTTGCTGCTTCGTATGATACAGCCATACTGAAAGCTTTGTCCAATGTTAAATCTTTTTCAGAAAGCAGTCTTTTTTGTGTTCCTTCACTTAAGAGACCACAACCAAATTTGTCTCGAAGATAATGCAATAGTCCTGCTCCGAATTGGCAGTACTTTGATAGCTTTCTTAATTCGGTTAGGTAAACAGAGTTACTTTCATTCTTGTGTTGATTTCTCTTGAAGAACTTGAATCATTCCGCTATCAGCAGCGGTGTTGGGTTTAAATGCTCCTGCAGGGTATCAACAATTTCTTTAAAATTCTTGTCCTTTGGTTTGGCTGGAGTGATTATGTTTCGTAACAGCCCGTATGTCTTCGCGCCCATTAAGTTCAGAAGAACTGAAGCTTTTTTTTCATCTGCTATTCCATTTGCAGAGCAATAAACCTCTACTCTTTCCACGTATGTGGTCCAATCTTCTATTTCGCCATCAAAAGCCTCAATATTACCAGATTTAGGCATTTCAAAAAAGATATGGCGCTTCCCGCGCTTTTTTTTTTCTGTAGCAATGATATGGCACTTCCCGCGCTTTCCCGCCGCTGCTATCGATAACAACGCTGTTTTACTGTGGTTTCCGTTTATTCACTGTTGGAGACTCGTTCCCGACGGAGGTCTAAACGCTGACCTGCTTGCCGCGCCGGCCGTCTCCCGAGTGCACCCTCCCAGTCCGTTATTGCTTGCCTCTGATTTTGCTGCCTGTCTCAGCTGTAGAGCTCGCCACTGGAGCTCCAGCCTGACACCCAGGAAGGATTAGCGCAGTACCTGCCGCCAGCTTGGCCAGCTGGTGAAACCACAGTTTCTTTTACTTCCTTGGGTCTTCTGGACGCTGGAGGAATCGATGTCCTTGAGGTGCTGTCGAATTGCAGGTAAATCCGTTTCCACTTCGTCGCCACTGTAGTGTCCGTGTGTAGATGAAGACACTGAAGACAGGAGTTGGTTCATAGGTATTTACTAAGCAAGTCTGGGGGTGGGTTCTAAAGGATATACACAATACACAGGCTTATATAGCCCAAGTGGCAATTACCGGCATTACGCACACCTGGTGCTCTTAAAGGCACATACACCACAATTGCTCTTAAAGGCACATACACCACAGTACCATACTTAAAACTTATACTCTAATAATTAACACTACCGAATTGCAATATAAAATTAAAATTAACACATTCTAATTTACTCCTGTATACACGTTACTTGAACAAAGCTATATACAAGACGGGTGGCAAGCCTAATCGCTGTTTGGGCTGCCAGAGGCTGCTCCCTGCGGCGTGGCTGCAGTGATCTCTACTTCAAGTCCCTCGCAGCTTATGGCTGCTGGTTGGGGAACTCTGTTTTTTGATTTCTCCCTGACTCGGGAGACTGCCCTTTTCCACTGGAAAACTGGTGACCATACTTTCTTGGGCTGGGGTACCCGAAGAGAACTCCTAGACGGTGTCGCTGGTGGGGCTACCCTGGCGAGCGGACCCTTAGCTCGGGTCACAGTCCTTGCTGGCTGGGGACCTTCTCCCTCGGGTCCCTCCCTTCCCATACCTGGGCTGGGGACAGGTAACCTTTTGCCGCCTGTTGCAGCAGGCTGTGAGTCCCCGCTCCCAGGTTCCAAATCTGACTCAGGGGCGCGTTTCTCATGCTCGGACTCCGCCCCATCTGAATCACAGAGTATTGGGGGAGTGTTCTGAATGGTGGGTGGAATGGCTCTTCCCGTGACACAAACCACAGCGCCTGCCTGTGCAGCCTGTGAGCTTGTACCCGCTGCGGGCTGAGGATTTCTAATCTCACGTTCAATCCCAGCTGCCTGTTTCCCTGCCTCCGGCTTAAACAGTTTGCATTGTTTATTATAACAAGCAGCCTGCCAGTAATCCTGTTCTAACTCCTTTCTCCTTACCATGGCGGCCTTAAAGACAGAATCTTGGGCTTGACCCGCTTTTGGTCTGGGACCAAAGCTATCCCCTGTGTGCCTCCCTTGGCCTGGATTGCTGCTACCGGGCCTGCTCTACAGGGTTCCCAGAACGCTCCTTCCCTGTCCCCCTGCTTGGCCACCTCATCGGTCTTTTGGTTACCCTCCCACGTGGTATGGAGGGATCCTAAACCTATGGCCAAAGGTTTCGACCTTTCCCCAGCCTGCTCGTTCCCTGTGGGTCCCATTAAGCTAAATTGGACCTTATTAGACCGGGGTGAATTGGTCAGGTCTTCCGAGTGGACCACCGTGCTAGAAGATCCAGTGTCCACCGAATATTTCCCCTCCACCATCTTCACCCCATCTTATCGTAGGGCCTGCTCCCCTCAGCATTTTCGCGGGGACACAGTTCGACATGCTGCGCTGGCTCTAGTCATTGCTGGGAGTGTGATGGGGCAGACAGGGTCAAAGCACCGGTGGTGGCTGCTGCTCTCCCCTGGCCAGTCAGAAGAGACCGTAGGGACTGTAAAAATGACTCGATCGCAGTGGGAGGGACATCTGTCCCTGCCTTTTGGGCTGGGGCTATGGGATCCTTTCCCTTGTTATCCTTCCAGGGATTCTTACAGTCTTTTCTCCAGTGACCGTCTTTCCCACACCCATAACATTTTTACCTAGCCTGAGAGGGATGGTTCCCCTCCTGGTGCCACTCTTTCTTACTCTGGCTCCCAGGTTTAACCTCATGGACATTTCCCTTGGGTTGGGGCACCTCGATACATCTCCTGTTTCTAAAGGCTACTGTGAGCCGGCAGGTCACTGCTTCTTCAGTGGTCTGGGGGTTTCAGGGGTCAAACCATGCCGCGACCTCGGTTTGGATCTGGGGTAGGCTGTTTGTCATGAGACAACGGAGCCAGTTATTCAATTGGACTGGGTTCAGTGCTGCCTGCCCTGGCATTCCCGGTCATGCGCTCTGGTAGACTGTCCACAGCCTGTCTGCGAACGCCTGCAGGGACTCCCCTGGGAGCTGCACCGTTCTTTCTACATGGGCGAACGGACTACCATCATTGAATCCCATGGCCTCCAATATCTCATTCCTCAGATCCTCATAATCCTTCAGCCCCCTTTTGCACTCGCCAGATAGGGCCTGGAGGAGATCACCTCCCAGGGAAAACAGCAGCATTTTTGCTTGCTCTGCGTCATCGCAGTCATTAACAAAAGCTGCTTGTTCTATCTCCCTGAAGTGTAGTGAGGGGTCTCCCTTTTTAGTGAGCTTGGGGATGTGGCTAACCATGTCCCTGAGCTGGTGGGTGCCATACGGCACCAAAAACTGATTCTGGATGGCCCCTTGGTCATCGTCATCAACGGGGGGACCGTACCTCTGTTGTCGGAGGGGTACACTGGTCCTGGTCCTGGCCTATCTAGCGGGCCTGCTGTGCTTCCTCTACCACCTCATCCTCCAACCCCTTTGCTGCCGGAACTCCTGAAAGCTCAGAGCTGTGGGTGGCGGTCGTGGGGCCTCTGATTCCCTGACAAACCTTGTTCTGGGTGTTGCCTGTGGGACGGTTCTATTTGGGTTGCCGGTAATGTCTGACTGACCTTTCTTCGGGCTGATAAGACATATCATCCCCTTTGCCCTCTTTAAAGCCATATTCAAGCTTTCTATCTCTTCCCTACAGGGTCCATGATCTGCTTCCTCAAACCCTTGGTCGCAGGCCAGCTTATATGCTGCCTTTACCTTCCAAAGCTGTTCCTCCTGCTCTTTTACTTCTTGTATGAGGCGGGCGTTCTCCTCCCGCACCCTCATCTCATTGCTCTTAGCCTCTGCAACTAGGCACTTCAGGTACTCTAATTTGTACCTCGTGTTGCTTTTGCCCTCACTAAGCTGGCCTGGTATTCTTCAACCTCCATTTCCTTATCCCAACTCTCTGCTTTAACTTCCCTAAGCTCTTCCCTAAGCTTACGGGTAGTTAACCACAAACATATCAGGGGTGTGATTAAAAAGAAACCCAATAACTGCTGCTCTCTCCAGACCCAGACCACCGTCTGCTACATCGCATACTGTCGCCGACGGTCCTGCCGCGGTCGCCATTTTGTACAAAAGGTGGGGGGTTGGTTGTGGGTTTTATGTCTCTGGCCAGTCAAGAGTATCTGAACTGCTCCAGGCCCCGTGCGGTTTCGAATCGCTCCCCTTTCTGGTTCTGACCACCAGACCTATTTCAGCAGCGATATGGACAAAACGAGACTCATGGTTGGGTGCAAAGAAGACCAGTATTTATTGAAATAAAGAATAAATTGCTATACAGCAAAATAATTATGAATACAGCAAACTTTTACTAAATACAGCACACCATTGCTTAATACAGCACTTTTACTTAATGGGGAGGAGAAACGGACACATCGATGGAAAATTGACTAAAATTACAATTTAACAAAATTCCCCTTAATTCCCACCTCTTATACCTATCTAGGTTGCCATGTAATGGGCCAGAAAATCTATGCTCACCAGTGAATGCCTGCTCCGTGCCCCTGCAGTCTGTCTTAGATTCTTCACCGCCCCGAAGTAGAAATAACCCAGTAATTCAAAAGTAACTGCTGGTATTCCACTTCTTTGGGCGGGCTGCTGAGCTGTTCCTCTTGTAGGCAGGGCATCGGGGGCAAGGTGGCTGAGAGAGAGAGACAATGGCTTCCTGAGGGGTTATCTTTATACCCCATTGGGAGCCATTATCTTCGCGCCCAAATCTGGATGTATCTGGGCTATACAAAGCGACCAACCTGTCCCCATTGACTTTAATGGGTTTGAATGTGTTACCCATTCGTTTAAACTGGTTTGTGCTCAGTTTAAAATGTCTCAAATGCTGGACAAACAAATCCTAAGTGTTCAGTCAACAGCACTCAAATGCTTTGTAAACAATCCATTGTCTTGTGGTCACCGCCCAACCACAACTGATTGACAGCTTTAAGTAATTAATCCCTTGAGTCAACATTGTACAGAGCTCGTGTAAACAAACAATCCTTTTGTTCCTCTGTTGATCATCCTAACCGCAGTTGATTGACAGTTTTAAGTACCTCAATTACTTCAGCTAGTGATGGTAGATGATCAGACAGGCTGTCTTTGTCTTCTGCCACGAGGCCTGACAGCCATTTTTGATGCCCTAGGTTTTTAAGGTACATTCCAACCAGGTTTCCTTTTAATCAAATAATCTTCGGGGGCTGCAGAAATTTGCCGAAATTTTGCGAAACCTTACAAGCCGTCGGGGTTATACTGGAATTCATTGTTAAGGAAGTGGTATCAGGGCAATTAGAACATCATAACATGTTTATGCAGAGTTAACATTGTTTTATGAAAGGGACATCGGGTTTGCCAAATTTATTAGACTCTTTTGCGGCTGTAACTAGCAAGGTAGTTAAAGGGCAATCTGTGGATGTAGTATATGTCGATTTCCAAAAGGATTTCGATAAGGTGTCACATAAACGGTAATTACACAAGATAGGGGCTCATGGAATAACAACAGAAAATGCTGGAAAATATCAGCAGGCCAGGCAACATCCGTGGAGAGAAAATAGAGTCAACGTTTCGGTTCAAACCCTTTGTCAAGACTGGAAAGGCACAGGAAATGAAATAGATTAAGGGGCCAGGCTGGGAGAGAACAAAAGAGAAGAAGAGATATTAAGAGGTATTCAAAACGAGATGAGATGGTGATAGGACTAGTGGAGACAAAAGACAGCTCTAGATTAGGTGCGAAATGCGCTGGCAGAATGGGAGACAGCTGCCATGTGGGAGAGAGAAAAAAAGAAAGGGGGGGGAAGGGCCAAAACAAAGGTATGGATAAAAATATAAGTAAAAAAGTAATAGGGGCCAAGATTATGATCTGAAATTGTTGAACTCGATATTGAGTCCGGAAGGCTGTAAAGTGCCTAATCGGAAGATGAGGTGCTGATCCTCGAGTTTACGGATAGGGGCTCATGGGGTTGGGGCAATACTGTAGCATAGAGAGAGGATCAGTGTTGGGGCGTGAGCTTTTTACAATCAATATCAATGACCTAGATGGAGGGACCGAGTGTAATGTCTCTGAGTTCCGGATGACACAAAGCTATGTGGGACAGTAAGCTGTGAGGAGAACTCAAAGAGTCTGCCAAGGGATATAGTTCGACTTAGTGAGTGGGCAGTACGGTGGCAGATGGAGTTTAAAAATGTGAAGTTATTCACTTTGGTAGGAAGAATAGAGAAATATAATCTTTTATCAATGGTGGGAAACATTTAAATGTTGGTGTCCAGACAGATTTGGGCATCGTCATGCGAGACACACTGAAAGTAGCATGCAGGTACAGCAAGCAATTAGGAAGCAAATGGCATGTTGGCCTTTATTGCAAGGGGGCTGGAGTATATATTTAAGGAAGGCTTGCTACAATTGTGCAGAGCCTTGTATAGAGCACAGCTGGAGAACTGTGCACAGTTTTGGTCTCTTTATCTAAAGAATATATACTTGACTTGGAAGCGTTGCAAAGAAGGTTTACTAGATTGATTCCTGGGATGAGAGGGCTGTGCTCTGATGAGAGGTTGTGTAGAATGGACCTCGACTCTCTTGATTTTAGAAGAATGAGTGGTGACCTCATTGAAACATACAAGATTTTGAAGGGAATTTTTCGGGTAGATGTTGGGATGTTGTTTCCCCTGGCTGGAGTGTCTTCAACAAGGGGGCATGATCTCAGGATAAGGGGTAGGCCATTTAAGACCGAGATGGGAATCCTTTTCTTCATTCAGAGGGTTGCGAATCTTGGAACTTCACTGCCCCAGAGGACTGTGAATGATGAATCTTTGAATATATTCACGGCTGTGATAGATTGATTTTTGGACTCCAGGGCAATCAAGTGATGTGGAGATTGGGCGGGATGGTAGAGTTGAGGTCAATGATCAGCCATGATCTTATTGAAAGTGGGAGCAGTCTCATGGGGCCATATGGCCTACTCCTGCTGCTACTTGTTATGTCCTTGTGTTCTTATTATCTGGAATTAATTGCCTGAAAGGGTAATATAATCAGATTTAATATTTACCTTGAGGCAATTGGATCTATACGTAAAAAGAAAACATTTACAGAGCTATGGGTAAACAACTGGGGAAAGAGAGAAATTGAATAGGTATTCCTTGGAGAGTGCACAGGCGCGATGGGTGAAATGACCACATACTCTACTGTTTCTTTCTAAAATTCTATACATATATGATATACATATTTTAAAAAACATTGTCAAGACCTCAATTTATTTATTTATTTATATGAATTCATTAAATACAACAAATTGCCACCAATCAATAAAAATCTGGCTGCAACATAACTATTTCTAAAATAACATAGGGAATATATAGGACCAGTGAATATCACAGATATCTATCAATGAACCAATGTATTCCATTGGTTATGTCTGTGATCTGTAACCATTCAAATCTTAGAACAGAAATGAAATCTTGAAACATTAGCACACTTGATACATGAGGAGGCCATTCAGCCCCATGAGACAGATTTGATATTCAATGAGATCTTGGATGGTCTGAACCTCAAATCCATTTACCCACCTTTGCTCCATATGTTTGATACATTTAAGAAACAAAATTGAATTTATCAATCTTGTCATCTCTATCTGACTCAAGATCCAAAGCGTTTTGGTGGGATAGTTTGGGCCTTCTAAAACCCTTTGTTTGAAATATATTCTACTTATCTCTTGCTGTTTTTTTCTGCCAGTTGTCTTCAATCTGTATTCTTTGGTTACCCGCCCTCCTAGCAGTGAAAACACTTCCTCCTTGCTTACTCTATCAAAACAACATAATTTGCAACAGCTCTAGCAAATCTCCCCTTAACCTTCTCTGCTCTAAGGAGAACCCCAGCTTCTCCAGTCTCTCCACATCACTGAAGTCCCTCATCCCTGGTACCATTCTGGTCAATCTCCCCTTAACCTTCTCTGCTCTCAGGAGAACGTTGGCATAGTGGTTGGCACTGTTGCCTCACAGCGCCAGGGACCCGGGTTCGAATCTGGCCTCGGGCGACTGTCTGTATGGAGTTTACATATTCTCCCCGTGTTTGTGTGGGTTTCCTCCAGGTGCTCTGGTTTCCTCCCACAGTCCAAAAATGTGTGGGTATGTTGATTGGCTATGATAAATTGAACCTTAGTGTTAGGGGGATTAAATACGGGGGGTTACGGGGATAGGGTGGGATGTGTAGGGGTTATGGGGATCGGGTGGGATATGTGTTGGTGCAGGCTCGATGGGCCGAAATGGCCTCTATCTGCACTGTGGGGTTTCTGTGATTTCTCCAGTCTCTCCACATCACTGAAGTCCCTCATCCCTGGTACCATTCTGGTCAATCTCCCCTTAACCTTTTCTGTTCTAAGGAGAACCCTAGCTTCTCCAGTCTCTGCACATAACTGAAGTCCCTCAACCCAGGTACCATTCTATTAAATCACTTTTTGTACCTCTTCATGGCCTTGACACACTTACTCAAGTGTAGTGCCACAAGTTGCACACAATACTCCACCTAAGGCCAAACACGTTGTTTATAATTTTTGCCATCACTATAACTTCACTGTATTTGTTCTAAAGTTTTAACATAATTGATTTTCTCTATTAATTGGAAAAAACGTTTGCATCACGTTCTTTACATATACTGGAATGTATCTCTTGATTCTCCCAATTATTGCCAATTGATACATTCCCATTTTGTGTGTTCGCCATCTTATCTGCCAAACTCTCTTCCCAATTTTATCCAGCGGTCACCTTTTATCTCATCCAAGTTGACTTTTTTATTTCCAGTACAGTGACATTGTTGTTGACTATCTGCTTTCAGATTCATTTAACGTCCTGCCTAATAATGACATATTGGCTCTTTTATAATTCCATATTCCTTATTCATTTAGTAGAGTTGTGCCCAGGGATGCCACCTTTCCTTTGCTTTTAGTAATATTGTAAACTAGTAATAGTTGCAGGCAGTGGAATATCTCATCCAGCTCGCCCATGTGTCAGCCTTGTCTAAGTGGTAACACTGTTGCTTCTTCATCAGAAGTGCATGGGTTAAATTATAACGTGAGAAATTTGATCACGTAATTTAGACTCACACAGCAGTGCAGTCCTAAGGGAGCGCAGCAGTGTTGGAGTTACCGCCTTTAGCATGAGACGTTAAACCGAAGCACCATCTGTTCTCTCAGCTTGAACAGCATTATTCAATTAAGAGCAGGGGAGTTTCACTGGTGTCCTAGTGACTACCTAGTGACTACTGAGCCCTAAACAAACCCAGGAACTTGCCGACACTGGCCGTCTGGTCTCACACGTTGGCAAAGCTTCCAACATCAGTGGAAACATAACATCTCGACGTTAATCAATGTCCTGCCTTGGAAAATGAAGAGGAACTTCAGGCGTGAAGCAATATAAAAAAAAGCAAGTGTCAAAATATCCGTTGGTAAGCAATTGAATGTTTGAAGACAAATGATTATGAGATAAAACACAATGGAGAATAACTGATCAACATGCCTATCTTGGGTAAGGGCCATAGATTAAAGCATGGAGTGAGATAATTAACTGAGGTTTCCCGGCCCATGCACTATTAGATGCAGAATAATTTGTCAAAAACTTCACTAGGCTGATACGCCAGATGCCGGCAGTTAGAGCAAGTTTCGTTCAATCATTGCTCAATTTAACCTTTTTCCTGTGAAACTGACACCTCTGCTGAAAGCTGCTGCTTGCAATTTCATAGCAACACCATCAGTTGAGGAATATGCCTTGAATACAACTGCATTGTGCAGAGCAGTGTATCTAGGGAAGTATAACTTCTGTATTCACATCTCTGTCAGCTGTGCTTCAGCTGCTAGCACACTCGCCTCTGAGGCAGAAGGTTGTGAGTTCAGAGTCTCACTCTAGGGTCTTGAGCACGTAAAGCCTTGCTTAACGCTAAAAAGCAAAGCTGAGGGAGAGCTGCACTGTTGGAGGTGCCGTCTTTCGGATGAGATATTAAACCGAGGCCCTGTCTTCTCTCTCAGGTGAATGTTAAAAAGATCCCATGGCCACTATTTCAAAGAAGTGCAGGGGAGTTATCCGCGGTGTCCTGGCCAATATTTATCCCTCAACCAACCTAACAAAAACAGGTTATCTGGTCATTATCACAGTGCTGCTTGTGGGACCTTGCTTTGAGCAAAATGGATGCCGCGTTTCCCAAAATACAACAGTGATTTCCCTTCAAACGTACTTCATTGGCTGTAAAGCGCTTTGAGATGTGCGATGGTCGTGAAAGGCGCTATATACATGCAATTCTTTTTTTTTAGAAACTTTTCCCGCTGTCTTCTTTGCAGATAGACCAGTGCCACAGAAGCGATACATTAATAATACAGCTCCCTTCTAATCAATCAGCAAAGGAAAACTGTGACTCAGACAAGGTGCGTTTATATGTTTTCAGGATATCAATCATTACATTTTCAGCAATGTATTCATTTTCGGTTTAATTTTATGTTTGTCCTGTAGATATGTAAGCTTGTATAAATGCGTCTCTCTCTCTCTCTCTCTCCGGAGCGGGAGGTGAGTTGGGGTCACTCGGGCCGGGCCTCACAACCGCTCGGCCCGAGACACAGAGCGGGGGAGCGGCAGCGGCCGGCCGTAAACTGCATGGCCCTGTAAACTGCCGTTTTACAAAAAAGCCTTGGCAACGCCGGGCCCCCCCAGCTAGTATATATATATAGTGGGGAAATAAAATTATTTAAATCCGCACACTAGTCTGTAAATAGTAAAATAGCCAAGCAATTTATTTAAAACACAAAATTATTTAACAGTACAATATGGACAGTCCGCGGAGGTACCTAAGGGCTGAT
This sequence comes from Somniosus microcephalus, assembly GCF_052327205.1. Lineage (NCBI taxonomy): Eukaryota > Metazoa > Chordata > Chondrichthyes > Squaliformes > Somniosidae > Somniosus > Somniosus microcephalus. The sequence continues at coordinate 41,220,233 of NW_028225187.1, read as the reverse complement.
CAGGGAGTACAGCTTAGAGTTCCTGCAAATCATTCCAGGCTGACTCCCCGATTGTCTTTGGTCTCCGGTATTTAAGCGTACAATAACCGTGGCAGGTTCGTGCATAATCCATTAATTGGCTTAAAGCCCGCATGCACATTTGCTAATTGGCTGATTCCCTATCTCGCATCACATAATCTTTTGCCTATATTTATTGTCACATGATCTTTATGACCTCACCTATTATTGTATCTTTGTGACCTCTAGTAAAATTGCATGTCTACATTTCTATGTCACTGTGCCCCGTGTGATTTTACTTTACTCTAGGTTCCATTATTTGTGGTTGGTGCTTCTGTACCTGTTTTATCTAATCCTGCAAAAGCATCAAGACCTTGCGGTTAACATGTCTGAACTGTCTCCGCTGTTGTCTCGTGTGCAAGCTGCATTTTTAACCCCTTAATTCCTGAAGGATGCCAATGCTTCACTTCTGAGCCATATGCAAAGCCTCTTTTTTTCTGGCTGTTGTTGCCAGGCAGAAATGCCTTGACTACTTATTCTTACCCATGAAGCTATGCTTCTACTAATTGTGATTTCAAAAAATCCACTTCAATATATATATAGTGAGAGAGAGTGATAGAGAGAGAGATACCACAATCTGCATCATGTATCTGAGAAGAACCTAAAGTGATCATAATTATAAAGGGTTTTGATAGGTTGAATCAGGACAAACGGTTCTCACTGGCTAGAGATCAGTGACCAGAGGATGCACATTTATGATAATTGGCAAAGAAAGAGGGGAGTTGCGGAATTTTTTTTAGTACCCTATTAATTATTACATGGAATTCATGGCTTGAAAGGAAATAGAAACAGATTTCACAGTTAATTTAAGGTAAGTGATTTTATAGTTGAAAGGAAACATTGACAGGGCTTTGGTGAAAGAACAGGGGAGTGGGTCAACTGAATAGTTCTTTCAAAGAGACTGCACAGGCGCGATGGCCACATTGTGTGCCATTTTATTATATACTAGCTGGGGAGCCCGGCTTTGCCAGGGCTGTTTTGGGCCGGGCGGTTTAAATCGAGTCCCAGGCTTTGGGGCCTGTCTGTCTGTCCCTGTATGAATCTGCTGCCGGGCAACATTTTAAATCGAGTCCCAGGCTTTCGGGCCTGTCTCTGTGTCCCTCTGTGAATCTGCTGCCGGGCAACATTTCTACCTTTTAATAGCTTCAAAGATGAAAGTGAAAGTACTTATAAAACGTTTTTGGTAAATGTTATGTAATTTTTAAAAGAGATACTAACTTTTTCGAAGCTGGATTAGCAGACTTTGAGCTGGAATTAGTGAAGCAATGGCTGCCCGATGCCTGAGTTGAAAAGCATTAATCCCGCCCACAGACGCAGCGATTGGCCAACCATCAGGTGACTGAACTGTAGGATTGGTCAACCGTGCCGGCACAGGATTGGTCGACCTTGACATCAGTCAATCAAAGCTATTAGCAGATAATGAGTTTAATTTTGAAGGTTTTTTGCATAACGCGCGAACAATTTTTTTGCGACCGAAAAGTAAATACACTTATGACGGTTCTGGAATCGTAAGCTTTCTTTCGATGTAACACACGTGTAGGTACGCTCTATAACTTTCGAGTTTATTGAAGACAGACAGACAGACGGAATGACAGACAGAAGTATCCTTTTATTTGTATAGATACACAATAATTTGTAATATGTCTCTGAATAGTACACAGAACACTTCTGATTAAACAAATTGTTTGCTGCATGTCTTTGGAATAATACAGGGTAATTTATCAGAGATGAAATACGTGTGAAGTGATTTGTTCACTATCCATGTGTATTAAACATTTCTTCCTCCTAAATATTGAAATGGCTGCAGATAGGCTACAGTAGGTGAAGCTAATATTTAAACAAATCTGCACTTTGAATAATGTAGTGAGTAATCTTATTGTTGTACTGAAAATTAAGCAGGATTGTTGTGTGTTTAGCAATTAAATGTAATAATATGTACATATATATGCAAGTATATTAAGATAACGTCAACATACAATTAACATAATCTGGATTAGAAATTAATCCTTCTGAGCTTCTCTCTGCGATCCAAAAACAGTCACTATTTTTTTAAATTAGGGTTTTCAGTCCTTTATCATTGAAACAAGATGTTTAATATTGAAAGATCTTCAGAGAGGCGCCGGTAAGTTACTTGTGATTGCCTAAAACGCACTGTCATTGTAGGTGATTGTTTCATTACATTGTTTAATATGTGCTACAGGCTTATATAGGAAAAGGAGGAGGCCATTCCGGCCCTCGAGCCTGTTCTGCCATTCATTGAGATCATGGTTTATCTGTGATTTATTTCCACAAACCCGCCTTTGGCACATATCCCTTAATTCCTTTGGTTAACGGAAAGCTATCAATCTCCGATTTAAAATTAACAATTGATCTAGCAACAATTGCCGTTTGCGAGAGAGAGTTTCAATCTTCGACCAGCATTTGTGTGTAAAATTTTGGAATTTCATATTTTCACTACTGATAGGTCTGGCTCTAATTTTAAGACTATGCCACCTAGTCCAAGAATCCCTAAACAGCAGCAATCGTTTATCTCTATCTATCCTATCTGTTCCCCTTGCTATCTTGAAAACATTGAACAGATCACCCCATCACCTTCTAAATTTTAGGACATACAAGCCTAATTTGTGTAATCTCTCCTGATAACTCAATATATTATACACACACACACACACACACACACACACACACACACACACTGGTGTAACATGGCAAATTCATGTTCAGAATGAGTGTGTAGTAATTGTATGTGCTGAAGGTCAGGAAGAGAGTGTTTGAAGACCAGGACCTCAAACCGAACACTAAGCTCATGGTCTACAGAGCAGCATTGATACCCGTCCTGCTGCACGCCTCAGATACATGGACCATGTACATCAGGCACCTCAATGCACTGGAGAGGTACCATCAACTGTGCCTCCGCAAGATCCGGCAAATCTTTTGGCAGGATAGGCGCACCAACATCAGTATTCTCGCTCAGGCCAACATCCCCAGCATCAAAGCTTTGACCACGCTCGATCAGCTCCGATGGATGGGTCAAATTGTCCGCATGCCCGATAGGAGACTTTCAAAACATGCGCTCTACTCGGAGCTCCGGCACGGCAAGAGAGCCCCAGGTGGGCAGAGGAAACGCTTCAAGGACACCTTCAAAGCCTACTTGAAACAGAGCAACATCCCTACTGACACCTGGGAATCCCTGGCCCAAGACCGCACAAAGTGGAGGAGAAGCATCCGGCACGGCGCCGAACACCCTGAGTCCCTTCGGCGGGAGCAAGTGCAAGGAGCGCACGTCAACCCAAGTACCCTACCCACCCGCCCCTTCAACCACTGTCTGCCCCACCTGTGACAGAGACTGTAGGTCCTGCATTGGACTCATCAGTCACCTGCGAACTCAGTTTTAATGTGGAAGAAAGTCATCCTCGGTTCCGAGGGACTGCCTATGAAGAAGAAGAAGATTATTCGTTCCTTTAGTACCAACTTGATTAACGTGATATCTGTGTTGCAATCTCGGTTACTACAGAAACAGCCACATCATATCCGTTATGTCCAAACCAATGACTAAGGAAATGAAGAAAGAAAACTATCTCGATACTTTGGAGGATCCGAAAATTGTGCACGAATCTAATTAGAAGATGTATACTCCCTCAGTTCTTCTTGGGATCGGTGAGTATGATTCTAGTGTCTGGTAATTTTAACTCCTCGAAGATTTTTATTTCAATGAAAAGTTGAAAAAAGAGTTACGCAAACTGTTTGAATTGAGGAACAGTCTACACAGGGCATTGCTCGCTGCTGTTTTTTCTAATGAGCATAGTCGGTCAAACTCGACCTGTATTTGTCATTGTTAAAAGGTGGGTGAGCAATTCACAGGTTACAAACTGGATGATGTGCTCTGGTAGCTTAAACAATGAATCACACAGATGTTTCTCAAGATCTGGACACTCTTCTCGGACAGTTTTGAAATCGGATTAAAGGAAGTAAGGGCAGGGTATGTGTGGCTTCTATATAACTATTTCAAAGACACATTGTCTATCTAACTTACTTCAAACGGTAAGTGCTGGACACATTCAAAAGGTCAGGAATCAACTGTGGAGAGAGAATAGAGTTATTGTTTCAGTTCAAAGAACTTTCATCAGAACTGGAAGTTGTTAGAGATGAGCAGCTTTTAAGAATGTAAAGTGCCAGGATAAATTCGATGGGAAATTAATAAAATGAGGCAGTCTGTGATAGGTTGGAGGACGTGAGTGATTCAGTGACATAATGGATGATGGTGTAAGGCAAATGGGAGTGCTAATGTTGCAAGTCTAGAAACACATATTGGGTGCGAAGGATTTTTAAATGTTACAGTAGAACAGCAGCAGGTAAGGGAATCGTGGAAATTCTAACAAAGTGGAGAAGCTTTACCTGGTTCGGTAATGAGGTGGAAGACAATAGGTAGACTCCCAGGCGTGCGGTTGGTGGTCGGAAATTGTTTCTGGGAGGGAAGGGGCGATGGTGGAAGTGTGGGAAAGAGGTTTCTGGGAGCGGTTCCCAGTCCCTGCACTTATTTTAAAAGCACCTCATCTCTAATATCTTCTAATTCTCATTACATTTATCGACCTGAATCGTTAACACTGTTTCACTCTCCACAGATACTGCCTGACCTGCTGAGTGTTTCCTGAATTTCCTGTTTGTATTTCAGGATTCCAGGATTCACTGTGATTTGTTTTATCTATCTGCCTCACTATCTCGTTGTTTTTTCTTTCTTACACTCTCTTTTTTCTTTCTTTCCTTCTTTCTTTATTTATTTCACTCTCTCTTTCCTTCTTTAGCTCTTTCTTTCCTTCTCTCTTTCATTTTTTCTCTCTCTTTCTTTCTTATTTACTTTCTTTCTACCATTCCTTTTTTCTATCTCTCCGATCATTCTTTCTTACTTTCTTTCAATCTTTCCATCTTTCTTTCGTTCATTCTCACTCTTTCTTTTTTCTTGCTTCATTTCTTTCTACCATTCCTTCTTTCTCATTCAATCTTTCTTGCTTTCTTTCAATTTTTCTTTCTTTCAATCTTTCTTTCAATCATTCTTTCAATCTTTCTTTCTTTCAATCTTTCTTTCAAACTTTCTTTCAATCTTTCTTTCAATCTTTCTTTCAAACATTCTTTCAATCTTTCTTTCTTTCAATCTTTCTTTCAAACTTTCTTTCAATCTTTCTTTCTTTCAATCTTTCTTTCAAACTTTCTTTCAATCAATCTTTCAATCTTTCTTTCTTTCAATCTTTCTTTCAAACTTTCTTTCAATCTTTCTTTCTTTTAATCTTTCTTTCTTTCAACCAATCTTTCTTTCTTTCAATCTTTCTTTCAATCTTACTTTCTTTCAATCTTTCTTTCTGTCAATCTTTCTTTCTGTCAATCTTTCTTTCTTTCAATCTTTCTTTCAATCTTTCTTTCAATCTTTCTTTCAATCTTACTTTCAATCTTACTTTCTTTCAATATTTATTTCTTTCAATCTTTCTTTCAATCTTTCTTTCTTTCAATCTTTCTTTCAATCTTTCTATCTTTCAGTCTTTCTTTCTTTCAATCTTTCTTTCAATCTTTCTTTCTTTCAATCTTTCTTTCAATCTTTCATTCAATCTTTCTTTCAATCTTTATTTCTATCTTTCAATCTTTCTTTCAATCTTTCTTTCTATCTTTCTTTCTATCTTTCTTTCTATCTTTCAATCTTTCTTTCAATCTTTCTTTCAATCTTTCAATCTTTCTTTCAATTTTTCAATCTTTCTTTCAAACTTTCATTCAATCTTTCTTTCAATCTTTCTTTCTTTTTTTCTTTCAATCTTTCTTTCAATCTTTCTTTCAGTCTTTCTTTCAATTTTTCTTTCAATCTTTCTTTCTTTCAATCTTTCTTTCTTTCAATCTTTCAATCTTTCAATCTTTCTTTCAATCTTTCTTTCTTTCAATCTTTCTTTCAATCTTTCTTTCAATCTTTCTTTCAACCTTTCAATCTTTCAATCTTTCTTTCAATCTTTCTTTTTTTCAATCTTGCAATCTTTCATTCAATCGTTCAATCTTTCAATCTTTCGTTCAGTCTTTCTTTCAATCTTTCTTTCTTTCAGTCTTTCTTTCAATCTTTCTTTCAATCTTTCTTTCAATCTTTCTTTCTTTCTTTCAATCTTTCTTTCAATCTTTCTTTCAATCTTTCGTTCAGTCTTTCTTTCAATCTTTCTTTCTTACAGTCTTTCTTTCAAACTTTCTTTCAAACTTTCTTTCAATCTTTCTTTCTTTCTTTCAATCTTTCTTTCAATCTTTCTTTCAATCTTTCGTTCAGTCTTTCTTTCAATCTTTCTTTCTTACAGTCTTTCTTTCAAACTTTCTTTCAAACTTTCTTTCAATCTTTCTTTCTTTCTTTCAATCTTTCTTTCAATCTTTCTTTCAATCTTTCTTTCTTTCTTTCTTTCAATCTTTCTTTCAATCTATCTTTCAATCTTTCTTTCAATCTTTCTTTCAATCTTTCTTTCTTTCAGTCTTTCAATCTATCTTTCTCTTTCTTTCTCTGTTTCTCTCTCTTTCTCTCTGTTTATTTATTGCTCTGTATCTATATCGATGTGTGCATCTATCACCTTTTGCACTATTCCACAGGTTGTTCCCCTGTGTCTATTCCCGTGAGCTCTTTGACTGGCAGCCTGGACCCGAGCCTTTCATTTCTTTTCCCACTATGTCTCCCCTTTAACTTTTCTCGCTATCCCTCCATGACCGTGCCCTCCTGTTGTTCTGCCTCCTTCGCTCTCTCCACTTTCGGATAGTCTACCCTCCCATATCCCTACTACAATCCAACATAAAGAATAAGGGAAGTTATCCATTCCTTTTTGTGACAACTTGACTAATGTTATCCCAGTGCCCTAATAAGAGACTTCAGTCTGTGTTACAATCTCGGTTACTACAGCAGCGTTCCTGTCATATCCATAATCTCCAAATCAATAACAAAGGCAATTAACAAAACAAAATATCTCGGTATTTTGGAGGATCCGAACAGCGTGCACGAATCTTATTAGAACATGCTTACTCTCCCAGTTGCTCTTGGGATCAGTGGCCATGGGTGTACTGTCTGGTAACATTAACTACTCGATGATCTTTATTGCTTGAATTGAGGAACTGCCGACACAGGGGTCAGCACACAGCTGTTTTTTCTCCAATGTGCATATTTAATCATATTCGACATTTCTTTGACATTTTAAATACATGAAGTAGCAATTCACAGGATACAAACTGGATGATGTGCTCTAATAGCTTAAAATATAAATCACACAGATGTTTCTCATGATCTGGACAATCTTCTCGTACAATCTAAAAGCATATTAAAGGAAGAAAGGACAAGGTATGTGAGGCTGCTATAGACATACGTCAAAGACAAATTGGCCCTGTATTTCCGATCGGTGGCTTTGTGCGTGCGGATGTCTCCAATCAGGAAAAATCTACGCATTAACCTGTTGGCTCTGTAGGTGCCGAGGATTGCGATCCTGGGTCTCTCCAATATGAAATGCAAGGAGGACCATGTATCCCAGGGACTCATGTGGTTCGGAGACTTGCCCTGTTCAAAGTGCAGAGGCTTGTCCTTCATCGGCAATGTGGCAGACGGAAAGTACTTAGACTCCCAAGGGGGGCGGATATTTATTATAAATGCTCTTTATCTCTAATATCTGCTACTTCTCATTACATTTATACACCTAAAACTTTAACTCTCTCTCTCTTTCTTTCTTTCTTTCATTCTCTCTTGACAAGTGTTTGAGCAGGTTGGGCCTATACCCATTGGAGTTTAGAAGAATGAGAGGTGATCTTATTGAAACATATAAGATTCTGAGTGGGATTGCCAGGTTGGATGCTGAGAGGATGTTTCCCCTAATGGGGGTATCTAGAACTAGGGGGCATAGTTTCAGAATAAGGGGTCGCCCATTTTAGACGGAAATGAGGAGGAATTTCTTCTCTCAGAGGGTCGTGAATCTTTGGAATTCTCTACCCCAGAGACCTGTGGAGGCGGAGTCATTGAATATATTCAAGGCGGAGATTGACAGACATTTGAACTGCAGGGGAGCCAAGGGGTATGGGGAGAGAGCGGGAAAGTGGAGTTGAGGGCAAGATTGGATCAGCCATGATCTTATTGAATGGCGGAGCCAGCTCGAGGGGCCGATTGGCCGACTCCTGCTCCTGGTTCTTATGTTCTTATGTTTCTTATGACCTTTAACTCCCTCCTTCTTTCCTTCCTTCTGATTCTTTCTTTTTCTTTCTTTCCTTCTTTCCGTCTTTCTTTCTGTCGTTCTTTCACTCTTTCTCTGTTTCTTTCTTTCTATCTTTTTCCTTTGCTCATTCTCTATTTCATTCTTTCTGTTTACGTGATTATCTCGATGTATCCGTCAATCTCTTTATCCCCTGACTATCTTTCTTTCTTTCTGTTTACTTGATTACCTCGATGTATCCATCAATCTCTTTATCTACCTGACAATGTTTTTCTTTCTTTCTTTCTTTCTTTCTTCTTCTTAGTTTTTCTTTCCTTCTTTCCCTCTTTTTTTCTGTCGATCATTCCCTCTTTCCTTGTTTCTTTCTTTCTTTTTTCTTTCTGTCTCTTTTCATTCTTTCCTTCTTCTTTCTTTTTTCTTTTTTCTTTCTTTCCTTCTTTCTTACCATCTCCTTCTTTCTTTCTTTTTTCTCCTTTATTTCCTTCTTTCTTTCTTATTTGCTCTTTCTTTCTTTGGTTCTTTCTTTCTGTCTGTATGACTATCTCGATTTATGCATCAACCTCTTTATCTACCTGACTTTCATTCTTTCTTTCATTCTTTCATTCATTCTTTCTTTGTTTCTATCTCTTTCGTTAGTTATTTCTTTTTAATTTATTTTTCTCTCTTCCTTTGTTTGTTTCTTTCTTGTGCTCATTCTCTATTTCTTACTTTCTCTTTCTTTCTTGGCAACTATCTCTTTTTGCAGCAGTCTAGAACAAAATGTATTAACATTTATACCCACTACGAAACACAAAGTGGCATTTCAAAATGTTTTTCTCGGTGTATACGATCTGTTTAATTATGTAGTAATATAATTATGCTTGTTATTGTTTGATAATTTTGATTCAATTTGAATTTTGTACCTTACCTGTACTGAATTACAAAGGTACACCTAATTCTGGGAAAGAAAATCTGATGGCAATTTCGGAAGTGATAACATGCGAGCTCTGGGAGCAGTTGGTTAATGCGATAGGTCAACCGGTTATTGATAGGCAAAAACTTTTCATTGATTCATTTTTTTCTCTTTCAGTTCATTTCCAGGTGTTGTTCGGACAGAAAATAATATGTAAGTATGCAACATGATAATGAATAGTCAATTCATTCATATAGCCATCAGTTAGCCGAAATTAACATTTCATAGTTGGGATTTCATTTAACTCCAGGGCGCACTGATCTAATGGAGGAATTGTTGTGCAACATCCCGCAATTATTTCTTAAATTCTGATATTCCCCCCAAAAAAATTGCACTTATTTGAAAGGCGATCACAGCTTGTACGCGTTTTGTAAAATTGTATTTATTAACACTGTCCATCACTATTATTATATAGGGCTTGACATTCATCTCGGGCGGGGCGCAAAACGGGCAGCATCGGATCAGCTGCCCGTTATACGCAGTGCCTGATATTCAGTATTTGGTGGATCAATTGTTTGGCGACCCTTTCGGGATGCCAATTTCACTGTCGCTAATTTTAGCGCCCCGAAAATGTTAACGCCCCTCTGCTGGAAATTCATTAGTAGCACCCCAAGCAGAATGAGGAGAGCGACTAGAAGTGCCCCACACCCTTCTTGGGCTGCCATAACTGATGATTGGGGGGCTATGTGCAACCGTGCCACGCAAGTTGGAGCATACCGCTGCCTCATTGCAAAACTCCTCCCCTGATTAATAGGGAGGGAACTAGCGCCGCACGTATCGGGGCCCTGCTAGGCCATCGGGGAGCGGGGTGCAGTGAAAACAACCTGGTATGCCCCTGTGGCCGCTAATGGGAGGCGCAACTCCACCTAATTTACCAGTTTCTAGAATGACTGCAGTTGCACTTTCCTGTTATGTTCTTTGTAACATCATGTTACTGTTACAGTAATTAAAAAATTGCATGTTAATTCCAATGATCTAGAAAGCGGAGAGCTCGCTTACCATTTCAGTGCGGGGGCATACATTGGTGAAGGGCAGGTTGAACTTAGGTTACTGCAGTGATATTGATGTTAATTGATTGAAGCTTTTCGATGTTTAAACTCTTTTGACTGTGCTTTCCTCAGATGATTTATCGAAGCCAATCTTCACTGTGAATCCACCATATGAAGTCATTTTAGACGGAGAGATAATAACTATGACTTGTCGCTGTCAGTGTCCCCTCACAATGAACCGTTATTACCGAAGGCAAGGTTTATTCAGAGAACTGAAATCTCCTGAAGGACAATGTTATACCTCTTATGATTTCATCGCAGATCATGGCTATCAAAATAGTTACTCATGTGTATGTCTACACTCGGAGAATGGACAATGGAGATCTTCAAGACTGAGCAACACTAATCAGTTAATTATTCGAGGTATGTGAACAAAACCAATTTTCCCAATGGGATTAGAACAATTTGTGGTTACTCAGCAATTAAACGATCCAGTGGAACAGAGGGTCACTTGGGCTGCAGTTACATTGGACCTTGGGTGTACGTTTTCAAACCCAAACTCTTTACATGATGCGAACGGATTTCTTAATGGTTACCGTCACAACAAAGGGTTGTCCGGCGACAATAACTCCACTTATGATTCACACGTGAACTTTTTTCTATTAACAAGTTTATTACATTGATTAATAACAGCACTTTATCTAACTGTTCTACAAGGTTATATTATTTCACAATAGAACCATTGAATGTTTACTGCTCAGGCAGTGGTCATTCGGCCCGTCGAGCCTGTGCCAGCTCTCTGAAAGAGCATTTCATCTATTCCCACTCCCCTGCAATTTCCCCATAGCCATGCAAGCTTTTTGTCCTTCAGGTACTGATCCAATTCCAATTTGACAGCCACGATTGAGCCTGCCTCCTGCATCCATTCAGTCAGTGCTTTCCAGATCATAATCACTCACTGAGTAAAAACATTTTTCCTCATGTCGCCACTGGTTCTTTTGCCAATCACCTTAAATCTGGTTCTTGAGCATTCCACCAATGGAAAAAGTTTCTCTCTATCTTCTCTGTTTCGTGATTTTGAACACCTCTACCAAATCTCTCAAAGTTCCTGCTCTTAGGAGAACAACACCAGCTTCTCCAGTGTATCCACGTAATTGAAATCTCTCATCCCTGGAATCATTCTTGCAACTCTATCCTGCACCCTCTCTGATGCCTTCACATCATTTCTAAAGTGTGGGGCCCAGGTGTGGACACAATACTCGAATTGAGGCCGATCCAGTGTTTTATAATTGTTCATGATAACTTGTTTCCTTTTTTCCACTATGCCTCTATTTAGAAAGCTCAGGATACGTGTGACTTTTTAAACAGTTTCTCAGCCTGACCTGCCATCCTCAACGATGTGTGCACATAGACTCCTAGGTCTCTCTGTTCCTGCACACTCTTTAGAATTGTGCCCTTTTGTTCACACTAGAATGTATCAGTTCGCACTTTGCTGCGTTAAATTTCATCTGCCACATTTCCGTCCATTCCAACAGCCTGTCTATGTCCTCTTGAAGTCTATCGGTATCCTCCTCACTGTTCACTATAATTGCACGTTTTGTGTCATCTGCAAATTTGGAAAGGGTGCCCTGTACACAAGTCATTAATATATTTCAAGAGGAGCAGTGCACCTTGCACCATAAAGCTGGGGAACACCACTGTATACCTCCCTCCATTCCGGAGACAACTGTTCACCACTACTCTCTGTTTCCAGGCACTTAACCATTTCCTGTTCATTCTGCCACTGCCCCTTATATTCCATGGGCTTCAACTTGGTTGACAAGCCCATTATGTGGCACTTTAACAAACTCCTTTTGGAAGTCCATGTATACCACATCAACTGCATTACCCTAATCTACCCACACTGGTACCTCATCAAAATCTCAATCAATTTAATTAAGCACGATTTACCTTCAGCAAATCCATGCTGGCTTGCCTTACTTAATCCACACTTGTCCAACTGACTGTTAATTTTGTCCCTGATGATCTAAAACTTCCCCACCACCAAGGTTAAATTGACAGGCCTGTAGTTGCTGGTTATTATCATGCACTTAATTATGAATTTTAAATTCTCCAATCCTCTGCCACCGCCCCCGTAGCTAAGGAGGATTGGAAAATTAAGGCCAATACCTCGGAAATGTCCACCTTTGCTTCCCTCAGCATCGACGGATAGATCCCATTTGGTTCTGGTGAATTATCTACTTTAAGTACATTCTAGTGCCGCCTCCTTATCAATTTTGAGCCCGTCCAGTACTTCAACTACCTCCGCTTTCACTATGACAAGAGGATATGCATGATAATATGCAACTAATAAGACCTGGTTCCTGGGCCCGGAATGGCCCCTTTTGGCTCTCTCAGATGCTGGCATAGCTGTTGGCTCACGACTTCACATGAGATGCTTATCTAACTATTGATCAAAAATGATCCACAGAAACATAGAAACATAGAAAATAGGAGCAGGAGTAGGCCATTTGGCCCCTCGATCCTGCTCCGCCATTCAAGGAGATCATGGCTGATCATCCAATTTCAGTACCCGGTCCCTGCCTTTTCTCCATATACCTTGATCCCTTTAGCCTTAAGAAATATATCCAACTCCTTCTTGAATATATTTAATGAATTTGCCTCTACTGCCTTCTGTGATAGAGAATTCCACAGGTTCACCACTCTCTGGGTGAAGAAATTCCTCCTCATTTCTGTGCTAAATGGCCTACCCCGTATCCTTAGACTGTGACCACTGGTTCTGGACTCCCCGACCATCGGGAACATCCTTCCTGCATCTAGTCTGTCCAGTCCTGTCAGAATTTTATAAGTTTCAATGAGATCCCCTCTCATTCTTCTAAACTCCAGCGAGTACAAGCCCAATTGACCCCATCTCTCCTGATACGTCATTCCTGCCATCCCAGGTATCAGCCTGGTAAATCTTCCTTATACTATTCGGTTAACTTGAGCTACATCTGCCTCTTATGTTCATTAATAAATATACATTCCTATTATGAACACAGCTAGCTTTTGCTAAACACTTTTATTGAGCACATGTGGACTAGGTACAGTATCTGTAGAGGCATCCATCTTGACTGCTGCCTTGTGGGTAGCCTACTGTCTCATGGGTAATGTAGTCTTAATATACATACAGCTGGGTAGTGTAGTCTTATATATATACAGCTCTACACAGCTCTATGGCTCCACCTAGTGTCCACTATAGAATGACATGTTATTGATCATTACATCCCCCTTTCTTTGATGTTTAACAAAATCAATATCAATCAACTTTCAAGAAAACAACAAAGATAATGTCTAACACTTTTGTTAGTGCTCTATAAACATAAACATTTTCAAAGCTTTACATTGTACTCAAAGATTAAGTCTATCAGTCTTTTTTTACTTCACGTGTGGATCTTCTCAACACGGGTAAGTCTGATGTGTCTTCATGAGATTGTTCTGGTGGTGAATGACAAGATGCAGTTGCGGCATTGTCATCAATCTGGTCTTCAATAGTCTCTTGTATTTTTTAGGAGGGAACAGCGGTTCCTCCTGAGAATCTGTCCTTCCTCAGTTCTAACAGTGTATGACCTTGGTCCTACTTCCTCAAGAAATGTAGCTTTCCTGTTGCATGCATCTGGATCCTCAATCCTGACAACATCATCCCTTGTCAATGGTTTTAGAGTTTTGGATGACTTGTCATAGTATGATTTCTGTTTTAGCTTTACAGTTGAAGTCTCTGCCTCAGTTCCTCACTTTGCTGTTCTTTTCCACAGCAGGGTAGCATGGTGCGCAACTTGCGACCCATTAGTAGTTCAGCAGGTGAAGAACCACAGTCTAAAGGTGAGGCTCGGTAGCTCAGCAGGGCAAGATATGGATCAGACTTGCTTTCTGTCGCTTTCTTCAATAGCAGCTTGAGAACTTGAACACCTTTCTCTGCCTTACCATTTGACTGAGCATACAAAGGACTGGTTGTGATGCGCTGAAAGTCATAATGTGCTGCAAACTGTTGCCACTCCTTACAGTTGAAGCACGGACTATTGTCGCGAACGGCAGTCCTGGGAATTCCATGTCTGGCGAAGATGGATTTCACATGCATTATGACACTGCTTGCTGTGGTGCTTGAGAGCAGCGCCATCTCAGGATAGTTAGAATAGTATTCAATCACTATTAGATAGTCTTTACCATTTAAATGAAAAAGTTCCACACCAACCTTTTGCCATGGTGTTGTTGGTATGTTAGCTACTATCATTAGTTCCTTTGCTTGTTTGTTTTGGTGTTTCTGACATGTCTCACATTTGCCTATCATGTTCTCAATGTCCTTATTTATGTCAGGCCAATAAACAGTGTCTCTTGCCCTCCTTTTGCATTTTTCAATTCCGAGGTGTCCCTCATGAATCCTTTGGAGCATGTCTTGACGTAAAGCCTGTGGAATGACTATTCTGTTCTGTTTTAGTAATAGTCCACTTGCGACACTCAATTCTGACCTTATGTGAAAATATTTTGGACAGGAACCTTTTGGCCAACCATGATGAATGTTCTCTATTACTGTTTGTAATACTGTATCTTTTACTGTTTCTTCTGCTATTTGCTTTGATTTTGTGTCTGACACGGGCAGCGCAGCAGTGACCATACTCACATGAACATCCACGTCTTCCTCAGTAGAGCTCACATGACTCATTGTGGGTGCTTGGGATAGTGCATCTGCTAACACTATGTATTTGCCTGATGTGTAGATCAGTTCAAAGTCATATCTTTGCAGCTTCATCATGAGTTGTTGAATCCTTGGAGACATCTCATTCAGGTTCTTTTTTATGATGGCAACCAATGGGCTGTGGTCTGTCTCAACTGTGAAGGTGGGAAGTCCTGGTAACATCTTATGTTCATTAATAAATAGAAATTCTTATTATGAACACAGCTAGCTTTTGCTAGGCACTTTTATTGAGCACATGTGGACTAGGTACAGTATCTGTAGAGGCATCCAACTTGACTGCTGCCTTGTGGGTAGCCTAGTGCCTCATGGGTAATGTAGTCTTAATATACATACAGCTGGGTAGTGTAGTCTTATGTATATAAAGCTCTACACAGCTCTACGGCTCCACCTAGTGTCCACTATAGAATGACATGTTATTGATCATTACACTGCCCCAACATAAATACGCAGATCCCACATTTTTAATTGGTAACCCAGCTTATAATCTGGTAGTCTTTACCGCTGTGCTAGAAGCTTTGCTTGTAGTACATTAATTGCAATACTTTTTGTACATGACAATGAGTTGTCCCAAGTTGACCACATGTCTGTTTTAAGCTTAATGCTGTTTTTACCTGGGAGGAAATTGGAATCATATTTTGAGAGGCTGCTGTGTAAAGTCATGCGCTCTACTGGATACCGCGAGCACCATTGTGCATGTTGGTCCTTTACAAACTATTAAAATTTAACTATGCTTTCCATAAAACGAATACCAGCACCGAACGCAATTTAATGCTTTTTGTTATTAGGCAGTATCGATTAGGAAAAGGTGGAGACCTATAGGTTATTGGATGGCTAATATCAATGCCCTGATTACAGAGAGTGTTTGCACTGTGAGTACCAGGGAAAATAATAGAGAGCCTGAAATATCAAAAGGTTACAGGAATCTGTTGTTTTTAAACAGTCTTCTGTTGTTTCAGTCGAATAGTAAGTACTTCAGTGTTATGATATTATATCACTTTATTTTTTCTACTTCAACATAAAAAGCAATCTAAGCACGGAGTATACATTCCTCCCAGTACAACACAGGCAGAGTTTTGTTGGCAGTTCCAAGTATAGGCATGCACTCAAATAGGTTTCTCTCATTTTCTCAAAATTTAACACCAATGCTTCCTTTTCTTATGCACTTTTCAATTTTATCAAACTAGAAGTGGCCTGGCCTTATTTGGTAACCTCCGGTCAATGCATTTTCCTTCAGCCGATTCATACCCACACAAGTTGACATTTTGCTTACATCAACGTTCTGTAGTTCCGGTCAATGCACAGTCCTTCACCCAATTCATACCTACACAAATGTGCATTTCTCATTCATCAACATTCAGTGGTTTCTAGACAATGCCCTGTCCATCAGATGTTTTTTATGCACACAAGTTTACCATTCTCGTATATCAAAATCTCATTGTGTAGTTTGCAATGATGTATGATGGGATGTTTATATTATGGCAATAATATATTTCAAGACCATACTTCAATCTTGAACACTGGCTGTTGCTAAGTGAAATCTGTCTCTATCTTGCTCTCACTCTCTCTCTCTTGTTCGCCCTCCAATGATACCAACCACATTTCTTTGATTTGTACTGAATGAGCTAAGCATGAAAAACTTTCAGAAGCCGACTTAACCGAATTCCACAAGCCAACAGAATCAGATAAATGAAAGGATCTTTTTGCCATGGAGGGAGTGCAGCGAAGATTCACCAGGCTGATACCTGGGATGGCAGGAATGAAGTACGAGGAGAGATTGTGTCAATTGGGCTTATACTCACTGGAGTTTAGAAGATTGAGAGGGGATCTCATCGAAAGCTATAAAATTCTGTCAGGTCTGGACAGACTAGATGCAGAAAGGATGTTTCTGATGGTCAGGGAGTCCAGAACCAGGGGTCATAGCCTAAGGATAAGGGGTAAGCCATTTAGTCTAAGGATAAGGGGTAAGCCATTTAGGACTGAAATGAGGAGGAATTTCTTCACCCAGAGAGTGGTGAACTTGTGGAATTCTCTGCCACAGAGGGCGGTGGAGGCCAATTCATTAAATGTATTCAAGAAAGAGTTGGATATATTTCTTGGGCCTAAAGGGATCAAGGGTTATGGAGCGAAGGCAGGGACAGGGTACTGAATTTGGATGATCAGCCATGGTCTCATTGAAAGACGGAGCAGGCTCAAAGGGCCGAATGGCCTACTCCTGCTCCTATCTTCTATGTTTCTATGTTTCTATATCTGAATATATGGGAATGGGAGGCCCAATTAAAGACTTGAGCCAAAGGAAGGTCAGGTTGTGCAGATTGAAGGGGGATGTGCAATAAGTGGCTACCCAATTTTCATTATCGCAAGCAACAACAAAAAAAGACTGAACAAAATATGTTGCATAAAATAAATAAGCAGCACATTCTGGTTCATCCTCTTTTCCATCTGTCCTTTACTTGTAATTAATAACAAAAAGCGATGTATGAATTGGAAGCAGGGTGACAGATTTTGTTCCACGTTTACAAAATAGTCCTCATATGTTATTGAGTAGACTTTTGACACACAATTTCATGCGGTATTTTTGATACAGATGAACTCCCCGAGCCGACTTTCTACATGGACCCAGATTCCGGTGCAGTTTCAAACGGGGAAAATCTTGCCATTTCCTGCAAAGGTGACATTCGATCCAGAGGGGGTATGTTTCTCTTGTACAAAGATCAGAAAGGAAATCCTGTACAGGCTCGTACTGTGACTGGCAATGAGCTGACTGTGACCTTCCACATAAATACCCAAAGCAAAGGCTCTGTGGGAAATTACAGTTGTCGATATCAAACAGAGGTTGCAGGACGTTCGAGGAATTCGCCTTTCAGTAAAGATGTCCCGATTACGGTGAAAGGTAGGTATCAACACATTTCAAAACAATTGTATCTCAATGTCTGTCTCGTTGGATCATATATAGTTAACATAGGTGACCAAATCCGTTTAAAATCGAACTGAGATGTACTTATTTCCATGCTATATTTAACTAGGGATCTGTTTTTGATATATTATCTTAATCTTAATCTGCTGTATAGCACGCAGAATCTAAACCTGTTATCCTCAAATAATGGTCACGAAATAAACAGTGGATGGGTTAGTTAACTCTCTTTATTTACTTGTGTAGAATTTCCAGGTAACTCCCGAATTCATCTTCAACCCACTTTGCGTTGGTCCATCACTATCTGAAGAGAGCCCACATACCAGGGACTGTCTGGCTGTGTACCTTCAATGCTGCCTAATAGGGTGAACTGAAGATCTTCCATTTGTCTGCAGCAAACGAGCTGTGCCCAAGATCAATAATATGTGCAAAATATAGAGGTATACTTAGGCGCTACTCCATTTACTGCAAGGCCTGATTGACTTCGAATGCTGATCCTAAACTTTAACAGCCAATCAGTGCCCAAGAATATTTTCAAGTGGATTGATCAGAAATTGAAATACATTCATACTTCAGATATCTTGCTGCAGTTGTACAGGGCCTTGGTGAGACCACGTCTTGAGTACTTTGTGCAGTTTTGGTCGCTTTAACTGAGGAAGGATGTTCTTGCCATGGAGGGAGTGCAGCGAAGATTCACCAGGCTGATACCTGGGGTGGCAGGAATGACGTATGAGGAGAGATTGGATCGATTGGGCTTATACTCGCTGGAATTTAGAAGAATGAGAGGGGATCTCATTGAAACTTATACAATTCTAACAGGACTAGACAGACTAGATGCAGGAAGGATGTTCCTAATGGCAGGGGAGTCCAGAACCAGGGGTCACAGTCTAAGGATAAGAGGTAAGCCATTTACGACAGAGATGAGGAGGAATTTCTTCACCCAGAGAGTGGTGAACCTGTGGAATTCTCTACCACAGAAGGCAGTAGAGGCCAATCCATTAAATATATTCAAGAAGGAGTTGGATATATTTCTTAAGGCTAAAAGGATCAAGGGATATGGCGAGAAGGCAGGGACAGGGTACTGAGTTTGGATGATCAGCCATGATCTTATTGAATGGCGGAGCAGGCTCGAGGGGTCGAATGGCCTACTTCTGCTTCTATCTTCTAAGCTTCTATGGTACAATTCAGATTCACTCAGATACTGCCGGTTATGATGAAATAAAATAAAAATAAAAAAATCCTTGAAATACTCAGGCTTCCTTAATTGAAACAATGAACATTACGGGGCGATATGATGCAAAAGGTTTCAATTATAAAAGAATGGGAGAAGACCGATAAAACCAAACTATTCCCAATAGTTAGGATTAATAATGAAGGGGACAGAATTACAATATTAAATGTAAGAGAGCAAGAAAAAACTCTTTATAGCACGAGATGTGGAAGATATGGAATTCCCTATCAAGGATAATGGTTGAGGAAGTAATCAGTCAAGGTTACATTATATCGGTGGATGAATGAAAAGCTGATGAATGGATTTGCGAACAGGGTTGTGCAAATGTGATTCAACTATTTGCTCACCAGTCGGGTCGGCACAATTAAAGACGAATTGTGCACACTTTGATCTAAGTATTCTACATGGACTCAGAGCCTCGTCTACTGGTACCCACACACTCCTGTTTGCGGGTCTGTGTGTGATGATACTTTATCTGGACTCCATGACAATGCATGATCAAACTGAACTTCGTCACAAAACAACAACTGAATTGTGGCTAATTGTAGTCGGTGCATCTAACTAAGATCCGAGGCCATTGCCAAGAGATTTCAAACATTATCTTTTCCATATCGCAGCAATATCACCCCAGTTGCCACAACTCTCAAAGTTCCCTTTTAATGTTTAGTCTGCCCGGTCCCAAATGATTCTTCTCACTTCACATTCAGTGACCAAGGCATCTCAGGAACCGTGTGAGGACTCTCCTAGTTTCTGCTGTTGCCAAGGTTTTCAGTCCTTCCTGTAGCAGCTTGATTTTCAGATGTCGAGGAATGTTCCCTTTCATCCCCAAACAAGGACGCCTTCCATTGCCTTCATCCTTGCTGCAAAAACTCGAAGGTTACACGAGACAAAGCAAGAGGTCTATCTGTAGCACCTGTCCAATATATAGCGCCTTTAAAGCTGTATAACGTCACAAGGCGTTTCACATGATCATAACGGTACTAAACCTGACAGCGAGTTTAGGAAGGAGACAATAGGACTTTTCGTCAAAGTGATCAGCACGATTGGATAGGCTGGTGTTGTTTTCTTTGGAACAGAGGAGGCTCAGGGTCGACTTAATTGAGGTGTATAACATTTTGAGGAGCCTAGCTAGAGTGGATAGGAAGGACCTATACCCTTAGCAGAGTGTTTGTTGTGGCAAAATAAAATTAATTAAATCCGCACACTAGTCAGCAAATGGTAAAATATCCAAGCATTTTATTGGAAACATAGAAAACACAAAATTATTCAACAGTACAAAACAAACAATCCGCGGAGGTACCTATAGGCTCATCAGGGAGTACAGCTTAGAGTTCCCACAGCTCGTTCCTGGCTGACTCTACGATTGTCTTTGGTCTCCGGTATTTAAGCATACAAAAACCGTGGCAGGCTCTAAAGCCCGCATGCACATTTGTTAATTGGCTGACTCCCCATTTCGCGTCACATAATATTTATTGTCACTTGACCACCTGATGTTTTATTTCCTGACCCTTCGTAAAACCACATGTCTGCATTTCTGTTTGACTGTGCCCCGTGTGGTTTTACTTAACTCTAGGTTCCATTTCTTGTGGTTGTCGCTTCTGTACCTGTTTTATCTAATCTTGCAAAAGCATCAAGACCTTGCGGTCAGCATCTCTGAACTGTCTCCGCTGTTGTCTCGTGTGCAAGCTGCATTGTTAACCACTAAATTCCTGAAGGGTGCCAATGCTTCACTTCTGAGCCATATGCAAAGCCTCTTTATTTCTGACTGTTGTTGCCCGGCAGAAATGCCTTGACTACATATTCTTACCCATGAAGCTATGCTTCAACTAATTGTGATTTCTAAAAATCCATGTCAGTGTTCAATAACCAGGGGACATGGAATTAAACTAATTGGTAGCAGGATAAGAGGAGAGTTGAGGATAACTTCTTTCACCCAGAGGGAGGTGTGGGTCTGAAACCCATTGCCTGAATGGCTGGTAGAGGCAGGAACCCTCATCACATTTAAAAATTACTTGGAAATACACTTGAAGTGCCGTAAACTACAGTGCTACGGACCAAGAGCTGGAGTGTGGGATTAGGGTGGATAGATGTTCTTCAACCTCTCTGTAAATGTTTGCAATTCAACGAGTGCCGGTCTTCACGCATAGTTACTCATGACCCAAAATGATAAAACATGATGTTTTCTACTTAAGTAATAAAAATCCGTTGAGTGCACAACAGACGTTCGGAATAGAACAGTGCATTTCAAAATTTATCAGTTTATCAGGATAATCTGATGCATTATATATTCACCTATATCACTTAATATCTGCCATTTGCCTCACAGAGCTCGCATTCCTACTGACAGGAGCGGGCAATACTGACAATGCCACGGGGAATCTAATTCATGGATTAACTGACATCGACTGCAGCGCAAAACAAGTTAACAGCATTAATTCCTTCCTTTGTGCCCCCAGTACTCTCACTGTGACATACGCATGCAATGTTACAACAAGAGTATGAATAAGTGAGAACCGAATCGAACCGAATTAACATTGACCAAGCTGTAAAATTCAACAAGATTCACTGCAGACAAATAATAGCAGTAGTTGCTTCAATGGTCATGTTTAAGAACGTCGTAAATGCATTCCCTCCATTCATGAACTCTGGCAAATGAGTTCTAAAGGAACACGTTAAGCATTTTGAAGGAAAATATGTTAAACTCCTACAATTATTACCCTGAATATAATGTGTCATTACTGTATTGTTCTTGTTGCAGTAGAGGAACGGCCAGCGGGTGTTTACAATGTCTTTGTGTAAATAGTAAAGCAAGCGTTCATGTTCAATTTCAGTTGAATTTGGAAGCGTTAATTACTAACTTAAGACTTGCACACAATGAACTATCAATGCTCGTTGCTTCTTCCACAGAACAATATCTCATGGTGCCCTTAGTCCGACTCTGCCTCAGTGCCTTCGTGGTCATTGTGATGGTGATATTTATTGTTGAGCATTTCGTGAATGTTAACCCGCCCAAAGGTAAGGCATTAAATATAATTGCAAATTTTAGATTTGTCTAAAATGTTTTGAGTTATTCTGTAAAATTCTCTGGAAATGGCATGCCTACATCGTTATACCTAATACAGAGCCTTGCAGAAGGCACCACATATCCAGTTCGGCAGTATTACATAGTATTTACAGCACTGAATCAGGTCAGTCGGCCCAACAGGTCCATGTCGGAGTTTATGCTCCACACGAACCTCATCCCACCCTTCTTCATCAACCCCATCAGCATATCCTTCTATACCTTACTCCCTCATGCGTTTATCTAGCATCTCTGTAAATGCATCGATGATGTTGATCTCAACCATTACTTGCGCTTCCGAGTTCCACCTCTTACCACTCTCCTGATTAAGATGTTTCTCCTGAATTGCTTATTGGATTTATCAGTGACTATCTTATATCCATGCCCATAGTTCTGGTCTCATCCGTAAGTGCAAACATGTTCTCTACAGCTAACCTATCAACCCCTTTCATAATGTCAAAACCCTCTATCAGGTCAACCCCTAGTGTTCTCCCTTCTCAAAAAAAGACTGCTGCCCGCTCAATCATTCCTGATAGTTAAAACACTCCTGTTCTGATATAATTCTAGTAATTCATTTTTACCTGCTCCGTGCCTCTATATCCTTTTTATAATATGGAGACCAGAACTGTTCACAGTATTCTAAGTGTGGTCTAACCCAGGTTCAACACAATATTAGCAAAACTGCTCAACCCTCAGTCTTTTGTTTTCCAGAGAAAAGAGACAATGCCTGTTGAATAATTCCTGATAGGTATAACCTCTCAATTGTGGTATGATTCTAGTAAACTTTTTTTGCAGCTTCTGCAGACCTCTATATGCATTTTATAATATGGAGACTGGAACCGTTCACAGTATTCCAAGTGTACTCTAACCATGGTGCAGTACAATGTTAACATAGAAATATAGAAACATAGAAGATAGGAGCAGGAGTAGGCCATTCGGCACCTCGAGCCTGCTCCGCCATTCAATGAGATCATGGCTGATCATCCAAATTCAGTACCCGGTCCCTGCTTTCTCCCCATATCACTAGATCCCTTTAGCCTTAAGAAATATATCCAACTCCTTCTTGAATATATTTAATGAATTGGCCTCTACTGCCTTCTGTGGTAGAGAATTCCACAGGTTCACCACTCTCTGGGTGAAGGAATTCCTCCTCATCTCTGTCCTAAATGGCCTACCCCTTATCCTTAGACTGTGACCCCTCGTTCTGGACTCCCTGACAATCGGGAACATCCTTCCTGCATCTAGTCTGTCTAGTCCTGTTAGAATTTTCTAAGTTTCAATGAGATCCCCTCGCATTCTTCTAAACTCCAGCGAGTACAAGCCCAATCGACCCAATGTCTCCTCATACGTCATTCCTGCCATCCCAGGTATCAGCCTGGTGAATCTTCGCTGCACTCCCTCCATGGCAAGAACATCCTTCCTCAGATAAGGCGACCAGAACTGCACACAATACTCAAGATCTTCCCTGATTTTCAATTCTATCCTTGTAGAAATTAACCAAAATGGTCTATTTGCTTTTTATGGGCTTATTTACCTGCTTCGCTACTTTTAGTGATTTGTACAAAAGTACCCCCAGATTCCACGGCTCCTCTACCCCATTTAGGCACTTATTTCCAACAGAGTATGTAGCCTCCTGATGCGTTCTACCTAAACGTGCCACCTTACACTTCTATATAAACATATAGAACGTTACTTGCCAATTACACGCCCAATCTGCAGGTTTATTAATAACTTCCTGCATATGTTGTGGGCCTCCTCTGTTTTAATTACAACACCCAATGTGGTGTTACCCGTAATTTTTTTTATTATACTTCTCCAGAGGGACAGGTGGGCAGGAACCTGATAGAGTGTGTTCTGGCAGTGTCCCTGACCCCAGATGTCCCATTCAGCAATGGTACTGGAGTTCGACAAGGCAGGGATACAACTTGCATCAATCATCCTCAATTCTACTAAGTCAATCCAATGTCATTATATGTTTGTTTTTTTATACAGGAAAAGAAACATTGGACAAAACGTTGTCTCCAGACTGCCAGAACAGAAAGAACATGGTCATTATGTCCCTGGATTGAATTTCTGTTTGAGGGGTGTTTTTTAAAAACCTTTGCAGAAGAGATTGCTTGCCTGCAACGCAGATAATTTGCTACTATATTTCTTTTAAAGGACAGCTATGTCTGTTTTGATGCTATTCCCTCTCTAATATATAGGTTACAGTGACAAATCCGCACTGAACACTTTACACTTATTTTAGCAGAACATGTAGGAGAGTCAGGAAGAACAGGACACTTTCTGTGAAGTAGAAATTGATCTGTGTGAAACGCCTTGGTGGGAGAGATGAGCTGAGCCAGAGGACCCAGCCATTCCTCCTGATTAACTTGGCTATTGAAATCTGCGAGGATCACATAAAAAATTCTCGGATGCTCCCGCAGAGGAGGAATCAATTGCTCAAGAAACAGAAGTAGGACAGGAACAGACACATAAACTTTTACAGGTTGGGAACAGTCCAGCAGACTGCAAGCCCAAATTACATCTGGGTATGTATAAATACGCCATATTCTCAATGAAAGTAGAGCAACTGTTAACCAAAGAGCCTGGAAATGTGTCTAGGGCCCCAAACACCCCTTCCAGGTGAAACTGCGATATATTTGTACTTCTTGCAATCTAGTATACTGTACTCGCTGCTCACGATGTGATCTCCTCTACATTGGGGAGACCAAATGCAGATTAGGTGAACGCTTTGCAGAACACCTCCATTCAGTCCTTAAGGGTGACCCCGAGCTTCCGGCCGCCTGTCATATTAATTCACCGCCCCAGTCCCACTCGGACCTCACTGTCCTCGGCCTCTTGCATTGTTCCACGGAAGCTCACCGTAAACTCGAGGAACAGCACTTCCTCTTCCGATTAGGCACTTTACAGCCTTCCGGACTCAATATCGAGTTCAACAATTTCAGATCATAACCTCGGCCCCTATTACATTTTTACTTATATTTTTTATCCACATCTTTGTTTTGGCCTTTCTCCCCCCCTTTCTTTCTTTTTCTCTCTCCCACATGGCAGCTGTCTCCCATTCTGCCAGCGCATTTCACACCTAATCTAGAGCCGTCTTTTGTCTCCACTAGTCCTATCACCATCTCGTCTCATTTTGAATACCTCTTAATGTCTCTTCACTTCTCTTTTGTTCTCTCCCAGCCTGGCCTCTTAATCTATTTCATTTCCTGTGCTTCTTTAGACTTGAAAAAGGGTTTTGACCCGAAACGTTGACTCTATTTTCTCTCCACGGATGTTGCCTGGCCTGCTGAGTTTTTCCAGCATTTTCTGTTGTTATTTCGGATTTCCAGCATCTGCAGTATTTTGCTATAGTCCAAGAAATGTGATGGGCAGATAATAGAAATAATGGAAGCAAATCTTCAAGAGAATCAAGAGAATGAACGTCTACAGAACAAGAATTGGCAATATCTCTGATACAAATGGAACAAGATAGGCTGAAACGTTGAACGGAAATGCTTATTTGAAGGGGAAGATTAATAAAATTGATAGGAAAGGATCATTAGCGGAAGGCAATGAGTCATGGCTGATATTCACAGGAACTGTACAGTTAATAATGTGGAAACAAATGACACAGCATCAGCCCAGCTCCAACCTCTTTGGCTTCGGATCTTATCACAATGAATCGTTATTTCTTACTATCAAAGAACCTGATCAAAGTCAGACTAGCAAATTAACGGAAGGAACATCCTGACACCCGAAGATGGGGCATTGATGTCTTTTTAGTCTGAATTCTGAGGGATCCACGGCAAGAATGTAAAATCTGTTGGTGTTGTTGGAAAAAACTGCACACAGGAATGCGGGAATGGCCTTAAAGTCCTTTGAACGGATGGTGTCTGAGGTAGGAACAACCTAGTCGGCGCAGACCCCACAGTGTCAGGTGTGGCTCAGTTGGTAGCACACTCGCCTCTGGGTCAGAAGGTTGTGGGTTCAAGTCTCACTTCGAAGAAGAGCTGGGCAGTTTTTCCTGGTGTCCGGGCCAATGATTATCCTTCAATTTACATCACTAAAAAACATTATCTGGTCATTATCACATTACCGTTTGTGGGACCTTGCTGGGTGCAAATTGGCTGCCACGTTTCATACATTACAACGGTGACTGCACTCCAAAAGTACTTCAATGTCTGTAAAGTGCATTGAGACGTCGGGTGGTCATGAAAGGTGCTATATAAATGCAAGTCTTTCTTTCAGTCTGATTGTTGTGGATGAGGAATACAAATGAATTAGGGACACATTCTTCAGCCTCAAGCTAAAAGTGAAGCCTAGGAAGATTGGAGTGTACTTGGACTATCAGGGCGCACTGGTGCTTATGATATGCCTCATCTCCGCCAATTCATTGATGCGTTTTCTGAGAAACTCTACCGTAACCACACTCTTGTAGTGAACAACAATCTCAGAACCGCTGAAAATCTGCAGGATTAAGGTTCAATTGGCTGCTTTCATTTCTTGCATCTGCCTTTCAGATCCTCATTCCTGTCCCATCCCTGGAACAATTCATGTTGTTGTGCACTTTGTAATTAGAGTTTAACTAATATGCCTTCAAGCGGTTGAACTCAATAGTTTGCACGATTGTATTAATACTGGCCTGAGCTTATTATTCTGATCCACAATAACCTCAACGTTGCGCTGAAGTGTCAGCCTGGGCTCTTTGCTAGAACTCTGGCTCACACTTGTGCACATAATGTAGCCTGGCACTTGAGGGATGCACTTCGTGAGATGCTGTCTTCCTGATGAGAGGTGAACCAAAGTCCTGTTCACTCTCTCACAAGGAGGTAACAGATCTCACTGCACTAGTTAAAGAAGAGCAGGGCTTTTCTCCCTGGCTGTTCTGGTGACATTGATCAGTTAACACATAGCCCTCAAACTGATCATCGAATCATTTATCTCATTGCTGTTTATAGGACCTTGCTGTGAGGAAATTGACAGCCACGTTTCCCCACGGTACTACAGTGACCACATTTCATAATCATTTTAATTGGCAGTAATCAGTCATTCCCTGGGCCCGTGACAGTTGCTAAATAAATTGAATTTATTGCGAATTGTTTCTATGGATGGACATTTGAATGTGAATTCATATATATAATCTCAGCTGTGTGCCATGTCTCAAAATTTCACAAATAAATTACCTTTGATTTCGAGTGAATTCTGTATCAGGTGAAATGTTTCTAAGTTAAGATGTGCATAACTTATGGATTGGGAAAGAGAGGGAGGCTTTTGGCAGATACAAAGGACTAAAAACAGTGGAAGGCCTACAGGAGTATAGAAAGTGCAGGGGGGTACGTAAAAAGTAATTAGGAGAGCGAAGAGATGGCATGAAAGCACACTGGTGGGCAAAATAAAGGAAAATTCCAAGGTGTTTTATAAGTATATTAAGTTCAAGAGTTAAACCAGGGAAAGAGTAGGGCCCATTTGGGACCAAAGTGGCAATCTGTGTTTAGAGTCAGAAGATGTAGGTGAGGTTTTAAATGAATATTTTGCATCAGTGTTCATTATAGAGATGGATGATTTAGGCATATAAATCAGGCAGAGGGATTGTGATATACTTGAACAAATTTTATTGAGATGGAGGAGGTACTAGCGGTTTTAGTGGGCTTAAAATAGGGTGAATCCCCAGCCCCAGACAAGATGTATCCCAGGTTGCTGTGTGAGGCAAGGCAGGAGATTGCAGGGGCTCGGACACAAATTTTCAGAATCTCTCTGGCCACAGGGGAGGGGCCAGCGGACTCGAGAACAGCTAACATAGTACCATTATTCAATAAGGGGAGTAGGGATAAACCAGGGAATTACAGGCCAGTGAGCCTAACATCAGTGTTCAGGAAATTATTGGAAACAATTTTGAGTGACTGAATTAGTCTCCACTTGGAAAGGCAAGGATTAATCAGGAATAGTAAGCATGGCTATGTAAGGGGGAGATCATGTCTAACCGATTTGATTGAATTTTTCGCGGCGTTGACTATGTGTGTGGACGAGGGTAGCGCAGTTGACGTAGTCTACCTGGACTTCAGTAAGGCCTTTGACAAACTCCCACATGGGAGACGGGTCAAGAAGGTAAGAGCCCATGGGATCCAGGGCAATTTGGTACATTGGATCCAAAATTGGCCTAGTGGCAGGAGACAGAGGGTGATGGTCGAAGGTGGTTTTTGTGACTGGAAGCCTGTGTCCAGTGGTGTACCGCAGGGATCGGTGCTGGTTCCTTTGTTGTTTGTAGTGTACATTAATGATTTATATATGAACGTAGGAGGTATGATCAAGAAGTTCACAGATGACATGAAAATTGGTGGACTGGTAAATAGCGAGGAGGGAAACCTCAGTCTGCAGGACGATATAAACTGGTTGGTTAGATGGGCAGAACGGTGGCAAATGGAATTTAACCCTGAAAAGTGTGAGGTGATGCATTTTGGGAGGGCTAACAAGGCAAGGGAATAAACTATGAATGGTAGCACCTTAGGAAGGACAGAGGATCAGAAGGACCTTGATGTGCATGTACATAGATCCCTGAAGGCAGCAGGAAAGGTAGATAAGGTGGTTGAAAAGGCATATGGGATACTTGCCTTCATTAGCCGAGGCATAGAATATAAGAGCAGGGAGGTTATGATGGAGCTGTATAAAACGCTAGTTAGGCCACAGCTAGAATACTGTGTGCAGTTCTGGACGCCAAACTATAGGAGGGATGTGATTGCATTGGAGAGGGTGCAGAGGACATTCACCAGGATGTTACCTGGGCTGGAGCACTTCAGCTATGAAGAGAGACTGGACAGGCTGGGGTTGTTTTCCTGAGAGCAGAAAAGGCTGACGGGGGACCTGATTGAGGTGTACAAATTTATGAGGGGCATAGATAGGGTAGATAGAAAGGAACTTTTCCCATAGTGGAGGGGTCAATAACCAGGGGGCATAGATTCAAGGTAAGGGGCAGGAAGTTTAGAGGGGATATGAGGAAAAACTTTTTCACCCACAGGGTGGTTGGAATCTGGAACTCACTGCCTGAAAGGAAGGTAGAGGCAGGAACCCTTACAACATTCAAGAAGCATTTAGATGAGCACTTGAAACGCCATAGCTTGCAAGGCTACGGGCCAAGTGCTGGAAAATGGGATTAGAATAGACAGGGCTTGATGGCCGTCGTGGACACGATGGGCCGAAGGGCCTCTTTCTGTGCTGTACACTCTATGACTCTATAACAGAAACAGCTTCCGAGTTCGAAACGTTCATCACAAAGACTGAATTTTAATGTTAATATTGATGGAGTTGTTACTCACTGAATAACAGGAACAAGCAATAAACTCTGTTACTTCTAGGCTTGATTATTCCAACGCACAGCTGGCCAACCTGCCACGTTCTACCCTCTGTAAACTTGAGGTCATTCGGCCTGTCTCCTGACTCGCACCAAGTCCCGTTCACCTCTGTGCTCGCTGATTTAATTTGGCTCCCGCTTAAGCAACACATCGATTTAAAAATTCTCATTCTTTTTTTGGAATCCCTCAATTGCCTTGCCTATATCGATCTTTGTAATCTGCTTCAGCCCCACAAACCCCCCGAGATATTTGCGCTCCTCTAATTCTGGCCTCTTGAGCATCCCTGATTTTAATCGCTCCACCATTGGTGGCCGTGCTTTCAGCTGCCTGGGCCCTAAGCTCTGGAATTCCCTGCCTAACCCTCTCTGCCTCTCTACCACACTTACCCCCTTGAAGACGCTCTTTATAAACTATCTATTTGACCAAGATTTTTGATCATCTGTCCTAATATCACCTCATGTGGCTCGGTGTCAATTTTTGTTTGATAATGCTCCTGTGAAGCACCTTAGGATGTTTAACAAAGTGAAAGGGATTATATAATTCCTTCCTGTTTTCCTTGTAGAAATAAATGATGCGATCATGGTTGCTAAAGTTGAACACATGTCGTTTGACATAAGAAAACTACTAGGCACTTGGTCTGATTATTAAACAAGGCTTTAATCAACTGTTTTTCAACATGGAGATCTAGTTGTGTCCTTCACTAGTTCCTGTTAAAGAATGTCCTGCACAAGCTGGGCCCATGCCCGAGTATTTATCCTCTCCCTGGACAGCGCCACAAGCAGGCCGCCCAGTATTATTACATCAGTAATTTTCACCTGAATGACAAGGTTCATGTCATCCTTTATGAGAAAGAGCGAATGAGCTCATGAACAGAGTCTAGCTCGCAGTGCCAACAGTTACAGTGATGGACAAACACAAGATGTCTCTTGTTGCGTGTTCGTTCTTGAACCCCGTTGTTTTGCGAGATCACGTGGATATTTTCCTGCAGACTTTCAACTTACTGCCACATAGAGTAGTTGAAGCGAATAGCATAGTTGCATTTAAGGGGAGGCTGGAGAAGTACATGAGAGAGAAAGGATATGTAGGATATGCTGATAGAGTTGGATGAAGTCGGGTGGAAGGAGCTTCATGCGGATCATAAGCACTGCCAGAGACCATTTGGAGCGAATGGTCTATTTCTGTGCTATTAAATCTATGTAAGTTTAGGTAATTTTTCACTGAGGTTAGTTCTTAGATTTTAATTGCTAAAGTCCGCAAGCTTGCCCAATGTCCATTAAGGAGGGAAGCTTGCTGTCCATTCCCGGTTTGGCCTACATGTAAATCCATTGATGTAGTTGGTTCTGACCTTCAATCTGAAGCCGCAGAGCAAACAACGCCGTTGTACCAAATCGCTGGAAAGGAAAACAAATAACTGTACATGACGGATCCCTCCACTGTGACACACATCAAAGCAAGATACTACAAAGGGCATACCCAGCCCAGTCTGATCCTGCAAAGGCCTCCTTACTACCTGATGCCAAAGGTGTGAGAGCTGTCTCTAAACATAGTCAGGTATCAGTCTGATACAATGATACTTACAGAATCATACCTTCAGCCAACGTCCCAGATTCCTCCCTCAACATCCTTGGTTATGTCCTTTCCCCCGACAGGGCAGTCGCCCCCAGTGATGTGTGGCACAGTAAAATAGAGTTGTGGGGAGTTCCCCTAGGAGTCATCAACATTGACCATATCCCCGTGAAGTCTCAAGACTTCTGGTCAAACATAGGAAAGGAGTCAACCTGTTCATTACCACCTACCGCCTTCCATCAACTGGTGGATCAATATTCCACCAAGCTGATCGCCAGCTCTGAGGGGAGCAAGGACAAAGAATGTCCTCTGGTGGTGGGACTTGATTGTCCATTAGCATGTGTGGCTCATACATCCATCACCGTCCAAGCTGGCAAAATCCTGAAGTACATAGCTGTCAGTGAGATAAGCAACATGAGGAAATAGATAACTTGACCTCGTCCTCTACAATATCCCTGACACAAATGCACCAGTCCATGATGATTTTGTCACAGATAACAACCTCACATTACTCGTGAAGGTTAATTCCCGTTTTTGCACTGAGGACACCCTCCAGCGTGTCGTGGGGCACTATCACTTTTATGAATGGGACAGGTTAAGAACAGAGCCAGCAGCTCAGAATGTGGAAACCATGAGGTGTTCCAGCACAAGCTGTTGCCTCATGTCCCACCATATCCCTCACTCCTCCAACGCCCTCCAGCCAGATCAACAAACCTGGTTCAATAACGAGTGTAGAAGATGGTGGGAGGGGCAGCGTCACGCGTACCTGAACATGAGGTGACAACCAATTGACGCTACAACACAGGAAAATGTTGACCTTAAACAGTGGATGCAGCATGCTTCACATGGAGCCCAGCGAGCCCACATCCAACGGATCAGGGTAACACTTTGCAGTCCTCCAGCACCCAGTCGTGAATGGTGAGTTGTTTTTGTACACTATGAATCTATTTATGAAGCCCCTAGGGACACCGGCTCACATATGATAGCTGAATTAGCGATGGGATTTGGGTGTTTTGCTGGTCAATTGGGCTGTGATTAATTGCATTCCTCTGATCAGATTATTGCCTCATTACTGATCAGCTCTTGTGATCTATCGATGGGGATTCTGTTTTTATTTTGTGGGACTAGACTTGATTGGGGTGGGTGGGAAGAATTCCTTCCCCCAAAGACAGTCGTTAACCAGTTGGATTTATTCAACAATCCAGCAGCTTGGATGATTACTTTTGCAGCTGGTGACGAAATAATAGCAGTGACGAGAACTTGACATCCAGGTTGATCGGTCAGTACCCTCAGCAGTAGTACACCAACCTTTTCCATCTCGTTGTATGGTCGGATGGTGCAGTAACTGGACAACCTTCTAATGAGACTGCTTGATGGAACTGATATGGATGGGATATTATTTGATTATTTTGACTTTATTTCGGTAACTACGAAGATAGCAG
>NW_028225187.1:41117010-41187269 GCF_052327205.1 Somniosus microcephalus | reverse complement strand
CCTACCACCCTCTGAGTGAAGAAGTTTCTCCTCATCTCAGTTTTGAAAGAGCAGCCCCTTATTCTAAGATTATGCCCCCTAGTTCTAGTTTCACCCATCATTGGTAACATCCTCACTGCATCCACCCAATCAAGCCCCTTCACAATCTTATATGTTTCAATAACATCGCCTCTCATTCTTCTGAACTCCAATGAGTAGAGTCCCAATCTACTCAACCTCTCCTCATATGACCACCCCCTCATCCCCGGGATTAACCGAGTGAACCTTCTTTGTACTGACTCGAGAGCAAATATGTCTTTTCTTAAGTATGGACACCAAAACTGTATGCAGTATTCCAGGTGCGGCCTCACCAATACCTTGTATAACTGCAGCAATACCTCCCTGTTTTTATATTCTGTCCCCCTAGCAATAAAAGCCAACATTCCATTGGCCTTCTTGATCACTTGCTGCACCTGCATACTAACTTTTTGAGTTTCGTGCACCAGGACCCCCAGATCCCTTTGTACTACAGTACTTTCTATTTTCTTGCCATTAAGATAATAACTTGCTCTATGATTTTTCCTGCCAAAGTGCATAACCTCACACTTTCCAGTATTGTATTCCATCTGCCAAATCTTCGCCCACTTACTTAGACTGTCTATGTCACTTTGCAGGTTTTTTATGTCCTCCTCACTCACTACTTTCCCTCCCATCTTTGTATCATCTGCAAACTTTGATATGTTACACTCGGTCCCTTCCTCCAAATCATTAATATAGATTGTAAAGAGTTGGGGACCCAGCACTGACCCCTGCGGAACACCACTAGTTACTGATTGCCAGTCTGAGAATGAACCATGTATCCCAACTCTCTGCTTTCTGTTAGAGAGCCAATTCTCCACCCACGCCAGAATATTACCACCAATCCCGTGATTTTTTATCTTGAGCAATAATCTTTGGTGTGGCACCTTGTCAAATGCCTTTTGGAAGTCTAAATACACTACATCCACTGGTTCTCCTTTATCCACCCTGTATGTTACTTCCTCAAAGAACTCAAGCAAATTTGTGAAACCATGCTGACTTTGTCCTATTAAATTATGTTTATCCAAATGTCCCGTTACTGTCTCCTTAATAATGGACTCTAACATTTTACCAACCACAGATGTTAGGCTAACAGTTCTATAGTTTCCAGCCTTCTGCCCACTACCCTTTTTAAATAAGGGTGTTACATTAGCAGTTTTCCAATCTGCCGGGACCTTTGCTGAGTCCAGGGAGTTTTGGAAAATTATTACCAATGCATCAACAATCCCTACCGGCACTTCCCTCAAGATCCTAGGATGTAAGCCATCAGGTCCAGGGGATTTATTCGGCTTAACTCCCATTATTTTACCAAGTACCACTTCCTTAGTGATTTTAATCGTATTTAGCTCCTCTCCCCCTAGAGCCCCCTGTTTGTCCAGTGTTGGGATATTCTTAGTGTCCTCTACTGTAAAGACTGATACAAAATATTTGTTCAGCATTTTTGCCATCTCCATGTTTCCCACCATTAATTTCCCAGTCTCATCCTCTAAGGGACCAACAATTACTTTAGCCACCCTTTTTCTTTTTATATAACTATAGAAACTTTTGCTATCCGTTTTTATATTTTTTGCTCATTTACTTTCATAATCAATCTTCCCTTTCTTAATCAATCTTTTAGTTATTTTTTGCTGTCTTTTAAAGACCTCCCAATCTTCTATCCTCCCACTAGATTTGGCTACCTTATGTGCCCTGGTTTTTAGTCGGATACTATCATTAATTACTTTAATTATCCACGGATGGCTATCTTTTCTTTTACACCATTTTTTCCTCAGTGGAATATATATTGTTTGGAAGTTGTAAAATAACTCCTTAAATGTACACCACTGATCATGTACCGTCTTACCCTTTAATCTATTTTCCCAGTCCACTCTAATCAATTCCGCTCTCATTCCTTCATAGTCTCCTTTATTCAAGCACAGCACGCTTGTTTGAGATCCAAACTTCTCACCCTCTACTTGAATATGGAATTCAACCATGTTATGGTCACTCAGTCCAAGGGGATCCTTTACTAGGACATTTTTAATTAATCCTGTCTCATTACACAGAACCAAATCGAAGGTTGTTTGCTCCCTGGTCGGTTCAGTTACATACTGCTCCAGAAACCCATTCCTAATACATTCAATGAACTCATCCTCAAGGCTGCTCTGCCCTATTTGATTTGTCCAGTTAAAATGATAGTTAAAATCCCCCATAATTATAGATGTTCCCTTATTACAAGCCTCAACTATTTCCTGATTAATACTCCATCCAACAATGTTGCAACTGTTCGGAGGCCTACAGACTACGCCCACTAGTGTTTTTTTCCCCTTATTATTCCTTATCTCTACCCAAACGGTTTCACTATCCTGCTCCTTTGACCCAATATCATTTCTCTGTATTCTAGTGATTCCTTCCTTTATTAACATAGCCACCTCACCTCCCCTCCCTTCCTGCCTGTCCTTCCTGATTCTTAAATAACCTGGTATGTTTAATTCCCAGTCATGGTCACCCTGCAGCCATGTTTCTGTAATGGCCACAAGATCATACCCATATGTCGTTATTTGAGCCGTTAACTCATTCATTGTGTTACGAATGCTATGTGCATTCAGATAAAGAACTTTCAAATATGTTTTGTGACACTTAGTTCCTGTTTTTTCCCCTTTTACTACTTTACCTTTTACTCCATACCTTCTGTCCCTTCCTGACACATTCTGTTTTTTAATTTCCCCACTGCTACCTAAGTCTATGACCTTCTCCGTTGTCAATTCTATTATTTGGTCCCCAAAAACCTCCCCCCCCCCCACTAATTAGTTTAAAGCCCTCTCGACGGCCCTACTTATATGATTCACCAGGACTCTAGTCCCAGCACTGGCCAAGTGGAGTCTGTCCCAATGGAGCAGCTCCCTCCTGTCCCAGTACTGGTGCCAGTGTCCCAAGAAGCAAAACCCATTTCTCCCACACCAGTCTTTAAGTCACGCATTTATCTCTATAATTTTATTCATCCTAGCCATATTCACTCGTGGCCCAGGTAATAACCCAGAGACTATTACCCTTGAGGCTCTGTTTTTGAATTTGACCCCTAGCTGCTCATACTCCTTTAACAGAACCGTCTTCCTTGTCCTATCTACGTCGTTTGTACCAACATGGACCACGACAACTAGATCCTCCCCCTCCCACTCCAAGTTTCTCTCCAGTCCAGAGGAGATGTCCTTAACCCTGGCACCGGGCAGGCAACACAGCCTTCGGGACTCTCGCTCTCGGCTGCAAAGAACTCTATCTATCCCCCTAACGATACTATCCCCTACCAGTACAACATTTCTTTTAACTCCCCCCTCTTGAATGGCCCCCCGCTCCACGGTGCTGTGGCCAGGTTGCTCATCCTCCCCGCAGTCCCTGTTCCCATCCTCACAGGGAGTAAGTGCCTCGAACCTGTTGGACAAGTGCAAGGGCTGTGGCTCCTCCAACACTACCTCCTGGATCCCCGTACCTGCCTCACTTCTAGTCACATCATCCTGACCCTGGCCACGGACTACATCTGAATTAATTAATCTAATTGGTGTGAATACCTCGTGATACACAGAGTCCAGGTAACTCTCCCCCTCCCTGATGTGTCTCAGTGTTTGAAGCTCGGACTCCAGCTCTTCAACACGGAGCCGGAATTCCTCATGCAGCCAACACTTACTGCAAATGTGATCATCGTGAGTATCAATGGTGTCCACCAGCTCCCAAATATTGCAGCAGCAACACATCACCTGATCTCCCATTCTATGTAATTAATTAAATTTATTAATATTATTCTTAAATAACCTCTGCCCCGATTCTAGATGGTGAATATCACACCTTAGAAACTATAAACCAAAGAGATTTAAGCTTAAAAAGGGAGAATTACTTACCAACCAATCACTTACCCGCTTTCTGGTGACGTCACACTTGGATTACTTTTTACCTCTCTCCTTCCCTCCGAGTTCCAAGACTGGAGATTGTTAAACCTACCTGGGTCTCTGGGGCCTTTATACAGCCGCTCAGTCCGCGATTCTCACCGATTCTTGCACTGAGGCCTTACCTGGGTCTCTGGGGCCTTTATACAGCCGCTCAGTCCGCGATTCTCACCGATTCTTGCACTGAGGCCTTACCTGGTCTCTGGGGCCTTTATACAGCCGCTCAGTCCGCGATTCCCACCGATTCTTGCACTGAGGCCTTACCTGGTCTCTGGGGCCTTTATACAGCCGCTCAGTCCGCGATTCCCACCGATTCTTGCACTGAGGCCTTACCTGGTCTCTGGGGCCTTTATACAGCCGCTCAGTCCGCGATTCCCACCGATTCTTGCACTGAGGCCTTACCTGGTCTCTGGAGCCTTTATCCAGCCGCTCAGACCGCGATTCCCGCCGATTCTCGCACTGAGTCCTTATCTGGTCTCTGGGGCCTTTATACAGCCGTTCAGCCCACGATTCCCGCCGATTCTCGCACTGAGTCCTTATCTGGTCTCTGTAGCCTTTATACAGCCGTTCAGCCCGCGATTCCCGCCGATTCTCGCACTGAGGCCTTACCTGGGTCTCGGGAGCCTTTATGCAGCTGCTCAGCCCGCGATTCCCGCCGATTTTCGCTCTGAGGCCTTACCTGGTCTCTGGAGCCTTTATACAGCCGCTCAACCCGCGATTCCCCCTGATTCTCGCACTAAGGCCTTACATAAGAACATAAGAACATAAGAAATAGCAGCAGGGGTAGGCTGATTGGCCCCTCGAGCCTGCTCCACCATTCAATAAGATCATGGCTGATCTGATCCTAACCTTAAATCTTCTATCACTCTGCATCCACCCGAACCCATGTGATCTCTTGGGAGAGGCGAAAAACCAGATAAAGATCCAATGGCCAATTTGGGAGAAAAAAATCCAGGGAATTCCTCTCCGACCCAACTAGGCGATCGAAATTCTTCCAGGAGATCACTCTGTCCCTATATTTTCCACAGTACTTACCTTCTGTAAAGGCGATCTCCACCCCAGCCAGGAACAGGAATAAAACCAGCTCCTGAAATCTAACACAGAATTAGAACACAGTAGGAGCAGAACAAGGCTACACGGCCCCTGGGCCCACTCCACTACCCGCTCCACGGTGCTGTGTCCAATTTCCTGCCCGCTCCCCGTAACCCTTAATTCCCTTTACTTCTAGGAAACTATCTATCTCTTTTTTAAATTTATTTAATGATGCAGCTTCCACAGCTTTCTGGGGCAGCAAATTCCACAAACCTACCACCCTCTGAGTGAAGAAGTTTCTCCTCATCTCAGTTTTGAATGAGCAGCCCCTTATTTTAAGATTATGCCCCCTAGTTCTAGTTTCACCCATCATTGGGAACATCCTCACCGCATCTACCCGATCAAGCCCCTTCACAATCTTATATGTTTCAATAAGATCGCCTCTCATTCTTCTGAACTCCAATGAGTAGAGTCCCAATCTACTCAACCTCTCCTCATATGACCACCCCCTCATCCCCGGGATTAACCGAGTGAACCTTCTTTGTACTGACTCGAGAGCAAGTATGTCTTTTCTTAAGTATGGACACCAAAACTGTATGCAGTATTCCAGGTGCGGTCTCACCAATACCTTGTACAACTGCAGCAATACCTCCCTGTTTTTATATTCCAGCCCCCTAGCAATAAAAGCCAACATTCCATTGGCCTTCTTAATCACTTGCTGCACCTGCATAATAACTTTTTGTGTTTCATGCACCAGGACCCCCAGATCCCTTTGTACTACAGTACTTTCCAGTTTCTTGCCATTAAGATAATATCTTGCTCTATGATTTTTCCTGCCAAAGTGCATAACCTCACACTTTCCAGTATTGTATTCCATCTGCCAAATCTCTGCCCACTTACTTAGCCTGTCTATGTCCCTTTGCAGGTTTTTTATGTCCTCCTCACTCAGTACTTTCCTCCCATCTTTGTATCATCTGCAAACTGTGATATGTTACACTCGGTCCCCACCTCCAAATCGTTAATATAGATTGTAAAGAGTTGGGGACCCAGCACTGACCCCTGCGGAACACCACTAGTTACTGGTTGCCAATCTGAGAACGAACCATTTATCCCAACTCTCTGCTTTCTGTTAGAGAGCCAATCCTCCACCCACGCCAGAATATTACCCCCAATCCCGTGATTTTTTATCTTGAGCAATAATCTTTTGTGTGGCACCTTGTCAAATGCCTTTTGGAAGTCTAAATACACTACGTCCACTGGTTCCCCTTTATCCACACTGTATGTTACTTCCTCAAAAAACTCAAGCAAATTTGTCAAACATGACTTCCCCTTCATGAAACCATGCTGAGTTTGTCCTATTAAATTATGTTTATCCAAATGTCCCGTTACTGTCTCCTTTATAATGGACTCTAACATTTTACCAACCACAGATGTTAGGCTAACAGGTCTATAGTTTCCAGCCTTCTGCCTACTACCCTTTTTAAATAAGGGTGTTACA
Source organism: Somniosus microcephalus (assembly GCF_052327205.1). Classification (NCBI taxonomy): domain Eukaryota; kingdom Metazoa; phylum Chordata; class Chondrichthyes; order Squaliformes; family Somniosidae; genus Somniosus; species Somniosus microcephalus. The sequence goes on along the minus strand of NW_028225187.1, from coordinate 41,180,765 downwards.
TTAGCAGTTTTCCAATCTGCCGGGACCTTTGCTGAGTCCAGTGAGTTTTGGAAAATTATTACCAATGCATCAACAATCCCTACCGCTACTTCCCTCAAGACCCTAGGATGCAAGCCATCAGGTCCAGGGGATTTATCCGCCTTGAGTCCCATTATTTTACCAAGTACCACTTCCTTAGTGATTTTAATCGTATTTAGTTCCTCCCCCCCTTGAGCCCCCTGTTTGTCCTGTGTTGGGATATTCTTAGTGTCCTCTACTGTAAAGACTGATACAAAATAATTGTTCAGTGTTTTTGCCATCTCCATGTTTCCCACCATTAATTTCCCGGTCTCATCCTCTAAGGGACCAACATTTACTTCAGCCACCCTTCTTCTTTTTATATAACTACAGAAACTTTTACTGTCTGTTTTTATAGTTTTTGCTAATTTACTTTCATAATCTATCTTCCCTTTCTTAATCAATCTTTTAGTTATTTTTTGCTGTCTTTTAAAGACCTCCCAATCTTCCATCCTCCCACTAGATTTGGCTACCTTATATGCTCTTGTTTTTAGTCGGATACTATCCTTAATTACTTTACTTAGCCACGGATGGCTATATTTTCTTTTACACCCTTTTTTCCTCAGTGGAATACATTTTTTTTGGAAGTTGTAAAATAACTCCTTAAATGTACACCACTGATCATGTACCGTCTTAACCTTTAATCTATTTTCCCAGTCCACTCTAATTAATTCCGCTCTCATACCTTCATAGTCTCCTTTATTCAAGCTCAGCATGCTTGTTTGAGATCCAACCTTCTCACCCTCTAATTGAATATGGAACTCAACCATGTTATGGTCACTCATTCCAAGGGGATCCTTTACTAGGACATTTTTAATCAATCCTGTCTCATTACACAGGACCAAATCTAAGGTTGCTTGCCCCCTGGTCGGTTCAGTTACCTACTGCTCAAGAAACCCATCCCTAATACACGCAATGAACTCATCCTCAAGGCTGCTCTGCCCAATTTGTTTTGTCCGGTTAATATGATAATTAAATCCCCCATAATTATAGCTGTTCCCTTCTTACAAGCCTCAACTATTTCCTGATTAATACTCCGTCCAACAGAGTTGCAACTGTTTGGAGGCCTATAGACTACACCCACTAGTTTTTTTTCCCCTTATTATTCCTTATCTCCACCCAAACTGTTTCACTATCCTGCTCCTTTGACCCAATATCATTTCTCTGTATTATAGTGATTCCTTCCTTTATTAACATAGCCACCCCACCTCCTCTCACTTCCTGCCTGTCCTTCCTGATTGTTAAATAACCTGGTATGTTTAATTCCCAGTCATGGTCACCCTGCAGCCATGTTTCTGTAATGGCCACAAGATCATACCCATATGTCATTATTTGTGCCGTTAACTCATTCATTTTGTTACGAATGCTACGTGCATTCAGATAAAGAACTTTCAAATATGTTTTGTAACCCTTAGTTCCTGTTTTTTCCCTTCTTAGTACTTTACTTTTTACCCCATACCTTCTGTCCCTTCCTGACACATTCTGTTTTTTAATTCCCCCACTGCTACCTAAGTCTATGACCTTCTCTGTTGTCATTTCTATTATTTGCTCTCTAGAAACCTCCCCCCCACTAATTAGTTTAAAGCCCTCTCTACAGCCCTAGTTATATGATTCGCCAGGACTCTAGTCCCAGCACTGGCCAAGTGGAGTCCGTCCCAACAGAACAGCTCCCTCCTGTCCAAGTACTGGTGCCAGTGCCCCAAGAAGCAAAACCCATTTCTCCCACACCAGTCTTTGAGACACGCATTTAACTCTTTAATTTTATTTATCCTAGCCAAATTTGCTCGTGGCTCAGGTAATAACCCAGAGATTATTACCCTTGAGGTTCTGTTTTTGAATTTGACCCCTAGCTGCTCATACTCCTTTAACAGAACCGTCTTCCTTGCCCTATCTACGTCGTTTGTACCAACATGGACCACGACAACTGGATCCTCCCCCTCCCACTCCAAGTTTCTTTCCAGCCCAGAAGAGATGTCCTTAACCCTGGCACCGGGCAGGCAACACAGCCTTCGGGACTCCCGCTCTTGACTGCAGAGAACCCTATCTATCCCCCTAATGATACTACCCCCTACCACTACAACATTTCTTTTTACTCCCTCCACTTGAATGGCCCCCTGTACCACGGTGCTGTGGCCAGGTTGCTCATCCTCCCTGCAGTCCCCGCTCCCGCCCTCACAGGGAGTAAGAACCTCGATCCTGCTGGACAAGAACAAGGGCTGCGTCTCCTTCAACACTACATCCTGGATCCCTGTACCTTCCTCACTCGTAGTCACACCGTCCTGTCCCTGACCACGGACTACATCTGCAGTAATTAACTTCATAGGTGTGACCATCTCCTGAAACATAGAGTCCAGGAACTTCTCCCCCTCCCTGATGTGTCGCAGTGTCTGAAGCTCGGTCTCAAGCTCCATAACATGGAACTTGAGTTCCTCTAGCTGCAAACACTTGTCGCAGATGTAATCACCGTGAGCCTCAATGGGGTTCACCGGCTCCCACATCTCACAAGAGTAACACATCACCTGCTCCATTCTATATAATTAATTAAATTTCTTATTATAAGTTATGAAGACCCTGCCCGGATATATATGATAATATCACACCACTATTCAATAGGACTTACCAACTTAAAGGTATAAAAGAGAAGAGAAGGAAGAAAACCAACCAACCAGCTGATCACCAACCTCCTCCTGAGGGGCCTGTTTGGTTGACTCGTCTCGCTGCTCCGCCTCCGCAGTGCTGTCTAAGCCTGGGAGTGGGGAACAAAACAGAGCAAAAAACACACCCTCACCTCCCACTTATCCGAACTCTCCCACTTAGCAAAACTCCAGCAGCACTCAATGCACAAAGCACTCCTGGTCTCTGGAGCCTTTATACAGCCGCTCAGCCCGCGATTCCTGCCGATTCTCGCACTGAGGCCTTACCTGGTCTCTGGAGCCTTTATAAAGCCGCTCAGCCCACGATTCCCGCCGATTCTCGCACTGAGGCCTTACCTGGGTCTCTGGAGCCTGTATAAAGCCGCTCAGCCCGCGATTCCCGCGGGGGACATGTTGGTGTTCAGCGGGACTTGGGTGTCCTTGTGCACTAATGATTGAAAGTTAACATGCAGCTACATTAACCAATTTGGGAAGCAAATGATATGTTGGCATTTATTATAAGAGGATTTGAGTATAAGTGTGAAGACATCTTAAAGCAATTTCATTGGTACTTGTTTAGATCACATCTATTATGTACAGTTTTGCTCTGCTTACCTATGTAGGGATATACTTGTCATAAAGGAGGTGCAACAAAGGATTACCAGACTGATTCGTGAGATGGGGTGATTATCCACTGAGGAGAGATTGAGACCTATATTCACTAGATTTTAGAAGAATGAGAGGTGATCTATTTAAAACATACACATTTTTAAGGGGATTGACATGGTAGATGCAGGGAGTATGTTTCCCCTGGTTGGGGAATCTAGAATTGGGGTTACAGTCTCAGAATAAGTGGGGCACCGTTTAGGACTGAGTTGAAAAATTTCTTCACTCAGAGTGTAGTGAATCTTTGCAGTTCTGCACCCCTGAGGGTTCTGGAGGCTCAGTCGTTGAGCAACTTCAAGGTGTGGAGATGCCGGTGTTGGACTGGGTTGGACAAATGTAAGAAGTCACCACAACACCAGGTTATAGTCCAACAGTTTTATTTGAAATCACAAGCTTTCAGAGCGCTGCTCCTTCATCAGGTGAAGTGGAGAGATGCCTATAGACAAAGATTATATAGTCAGAGAATAATGCCAGATGATTACACGTAATCTTTCTAACTGCCATTTATCACACCTCGGCAGAGAGATAATCACAGCAATCAAAGGTGTGAATGGTGTCCAAACAGGTCAGTCAGGAAAACATTACATCAATGATGATTGCTGTGATTATCTCTCTGCCGAGGTGTGATAAATGGCAGTTAGAAAGATTACCTGTAATCATCTGGCATTATTCTCTGACTATATAATCTGTGTCTATAGGCATCTCTCCACTTCACCTGATGAAGGAGCAGCACTCCAAAAGCTTGTGATTTCAAATAAAACAGTTGGACTATAACTGGGTATATTCAAGACAGAGATCGACCGATTTTTGGATATTAAGGGAATCAATCGATATGGGGATAGTGCAGGAAAGTTGAGTTTAGGTTGAAAATCAGCTATTGAATGGCGGACCAGGTTCGAGGGTCCGAATGGCCTACTCCTGCTCCTATTTCTTATGTTGTTATGTGTTCATTTTAATTTACTTTGTGCCTCTCTTTACAAAGCCCAGCTGCCGTATGATTTTATTTATCAGCCGTATCTACTTGTCCTGTCATCGTCACAATTGATAATGTGAACTGCCAATTCTCTTTGCTACTGCACTTCCTTTAAAACAGAACCATTTAATGTGTATTGCATCTCATAGTTCTTCGCAAATGCTTCACGTCACATTTCTCTGCATTATATTTCAGATGGCATGTGCCTGCCCATTTGAAACTATGCCCTTTATAATCGAGTCCAGGTCATTAATGTATCTCAAAAAGAGCAGCGTTCTCAATAACCGACGTTTGAGGAACACCACGAAGTACTCCCCCCAAGGCTGATAAACAAGCGTGCAGCACCACTGTGCTTATTGTCCATTAGCCAATGTTGTGTGCACGCTGCTACTGCCCTACTAATAATATAATTGATGGAACGACAATAAGCAGCCACGACTATAGAAATTACAGTCACAAAATATTAATTGAAAGTCGAGGAAAAACAGGAGGGATCCGGATGAAGTGTTAGGGCCAGCAGCAAGCGCAAGCACTGTACATTGCCAGGTGTAAAATTTTAAGTGAATAAACGTTTTAATCAGATGAAAACCCAGGGGCTGTGGGGAAGCAGCAGGATATTAGGATGTGTTCCGGCTAGCTGCAACAAACAGCCAGCAGAGACAGAATGAATTCAATGGCCCTGTTATGTGTTGCAAACTTCCACTGTAGTCCTGCTGATAAAGCCATATGCTTGAATGTCAGCTTTTACAATCACCTGTAATGCCTGTTTAACTACACTGCGTACTGTACAGAAGATAACTAAACAATTCTAAACCAGAGTTGACAGCATTGGAAGAAATCAAATAAAGTACAGTTCCCGTTACCGAGATGTAACAATAACTTACTGTCTGAACAGGTTAATACTCACCACTCACAGGTATCATGAAATGTGGAATCTGATCAGAGGAGAAATCTTTCACTATTTCTGAAGCGGCCAGTTTCTGTTGAGGTCCACTCAGAACTGATAAATTCTGCAGCCACTGCGTTCACACAGCAAGAGCCTGCTCCTTCCTTCCTGCTTTCATGTCATTGCATTAAGAGTAGGGTTAGTGCAGCAACAGGAAGTTGGAGCTTTACAATATCTTTGAAATTTTCCTTTCCATTGCAGCCATAAGATATCTGGAAGAGTTTTTTGTTATGCATCATTAAAATATGTGGGTATTCAAAGCATGCAATTTACTCTTACTGGCATTACAGATGGACTTGTTTCACTGTCTCTACGTTCCATATATCAATCACAGGGTTGCAGTAAAGGGAGAAAAGGGCAACACCATTAAAGACAATTCTCAGCAAACTACACCTACAATTCAGGAAACCTGACAAAAACGAATGCTGTGCTACTGACAGGATTTTGTTACGATACATTTTACTCTCATTAAATGGTTTTGTTGGCACTTCCTTCTGCAGCTGTTGTGCTACCTACGCAATGGATTATGACCTCGGCATTGCTCTACTTCCAGACCGTTACTTTTTCCAGTCCTGTCCGTCTACGTTCCTCTCCTCACTCCAATTCATTGCAACACGGCGGATGATCATATTTTTTCTCTTAGCGAATAACTCTTCTATTCTCTATCCCTTGAAACACAACGTCATGGCAACGCGATTGTACCTGAGCAAAAATCCAGTCGCGCAAACTGCTTGTAAACTCGTAATTATTGAGCACAGATAATGAAGAATAATTGGATTATGTTGCGAATCAGCTCAGAAGGCTGTAGTAGATCTCTTCGAATGCCAAATTGTGTTTACAGTGGGAAGTAACTATTCGGCCAATGGTGCCTGTGGCAGTTCTTTGCAAGAGCTATCCAACTGTTCTCACTCACCTGCTCTTTCACCATACCCCTGCCAAAGTTTCCTTTCCAAGGATGTATCCAATTCCTTATTGAAAATTTATATTAAATCGGTTTCCAGAACCTCCTCATTGTTTCCGTCTGTTCCAAATTTCGTGTCAGCTGCAAACGTTGAAATTTTGCCTTTATGACCAAATCCAGTCAAAGTCTATGTAAAAAAGAGCAGTGGCATTAATATCTATTCCTGGGGACAGAACAACATTCTGCCATATTGTCTAAAAAAATGAAAACTAATATTTACAATGCCGGTTGATTTGACAATGGAAGGGTTAAATATTCAAACACAATGTGCACATAAGAATGTCGAGTTCTCAGTATTATAATATATCTCCTGCCTAACTGGCCTGCCACCACTTCCCTATTTGCAACATCCAATCTGATAACGGTTCTGTTCTACTTCCTGCCGTTGGAGAAGTTATCTGGCGAGTGAGATAACAGGCATGCAGTCAATCGTTCCACAGAGGACATTTTCTGGGCATTGCAACTGAACAGGTTTGAAGATACAATCGCAGACATACATCGGTTTGCCTCAAGTGAAAACAAAATTATTCAAACATTTAAATTTTACACTCCCGAATTATTAATGTAATGCATTTCCTAAGATGAAGATTGAACCCATCTGCTTTTTTCTGAGGCACTGCAATTCATACCTTCAACAATTCATACCTTATCCATTGCAGTTTGAACATAGGAATGTAGGAACATAAGAACAGGAATAGGCCGTTCAGCCACTCGAGCCTGTTCCACCATTCAATGAGATCATGTCTGATCTGCAACCTAAGTACAGATACGCACCCTTGCCCCATATCCCGCAATATCTTTAGTTAGCAAAACGCTACCAAGCTCAGATTTAAGATTTATAATTGACCTAGCTCCAATTGCCATTTATGGAAGAGAGTTCAAAAGTTCTCCCATCCGTTGTGTGTAGAAGTGTTTCCTAATTTCACACCTGAAATGTCTGGCTCTCATTTTTAGACTATGCCCCCTAGTCCTAGAATCTACAACAAGCGGAAACAGTTTCTCTCTATCTACCCTATCTGTTTCACTTTATATCCTGAAAATTTGGACCAGATCACCCCTTAACCTTCTAAATTCTAGGGAATACAAGCCAATTTGTTTAAGCTCGACATTGAACATCCGGGTATCATTCTGGTAAACATACGCTGCACTCCCTCCAAGGTCAACATACCCTTCCTAAGATGTTCTGCCCAGAACTGCTCACAGTACACCAGGTTTGGTCTAGCCAATGTTTTGGATAGCGGTAGCATAACTTATAAACCCTTATATATTGTCCTCCAGATATAAAGACCGACATTCCATTAGCCTTTTTGATTATTGACTCAACCTCATCATGATATTGTAATGATGGATTTGCTGTCACTTTAACATCCGACCTGCAGACGAGGTGTGAACACTTGGTGTGTTGATTATGGTATGGAAACAGCAGCCTAGAAATTACGTGTAGTGTTGGTATTTCCGAGCCAGATTCAGCAGCAAAAATACTCAGCAAAGCTGTGCGTTGTTATACAAATTACAATTGTTTCACTAAAGTTTTTCACCGAAGAGAATCTGCCTCCAATCCAGTATTGCCCACCACAATCAATGCCATGGGCAGTCTGGCCTCCAAGATGCAATGAGCGGGCTGTCCTGTGTTGAGAGATTGTGCAGAATGAGCCTGTACTCTCTGGGGTTTAGAAGAATAAGAGGTGATCTCATGGAAATATACAAGATTCTGAAGGGATTGCCAGGGTAGATGCTGAGAGGTTGTTTTCCCCCTGGCTGGAGTGTCTAGGACTTGGAGGCATAGACTCAGAATAAGGGGTCAGCCATTTAAGACCGAGCTGAGGATGAATGTCTTCACTCAGAGGGTTGTGAATCCTTGGAGTTTTCTGCCCCAGAGTTCTGTGAATGCTGAGTCTTTGATTATATACAAGGCTGATGCAAATGGAATGAAGGGATATGGAGCTCGGGTGGGAAAGTGAAGTTGAGGTCGATGATCAGCCATGATCTTTTTGAATAGAGGATCAGTCTCCAGGGTCCTTATGGCCAAAGCCTGCTCCTATTTCTGATGACCTTCCGTTCTTCTGTCCCATAGACAGCGTCCCATAGTTGTTTACAATGAGTCATAGCTATGACTTAGCATCCCACCATCAAGCCTGTAAAGTTCGAGTGTCATCCTCAGGATAGGCCGAACATGCTATATCCGGACAAAAATGCACGATCATTGGGTAATGAACATTGAATCCAGACTCAATAAATCTCATGGATTGAGGAATTGAGTCAAACAAGTTGAAGGAGTCTTCCTGACAATGAACATCTTTTCCTCGGCAAGTGATGAATTAGTGCTCTTCCATGTTGACCAACAATTACTGGAAGCACCTACTGAGTTAAAGGCGCAGAATGTGAGGTGATGATTGTGACTAGTCTGATGGAGTGGCATCCAGCACTACTTTGTCAGGCCCCATAGTTCTTTAGGTGTCCAGGGCACTCCGCAGGTTCTTGAGGTTACTTGAAGAGAATTGAATTGGCTTTATGCTGGCATCTGTTGAGGACCTCAGGAGCTGTACAAGAAACTGCATGTGCACAACACTTCTGGCTGAGCATGCTTGCGAACTCATCCCCCTTGCGTTTTGCATTCACACGTCATTATGTCGGATGGGGATGTTCTAACCGACTCCTCCTCCAGTTAGTTGCACAATTTTGCACCCACATTCACGACTGGATGTGGTAGGATGGCAGACCTCTGACCTGATTTGTTGGTTCTGGAATGGCGCTGTCATGCTACTTCCGACTTTTATCTTGCATTTAGGCATGTGTTCCAGCTTCACCCGAGAGGCACTTCATTTTCTGGTTCACCTGGTGATGATCATCGCATGCACTTTGACATGCATTAAACTTAAGTTGTTCATCTAACATCTTTGTGTCAGAGGAATGAGGGTTATGCTGGTTTGTGGGCTTCATATTTGTGATGGAATACAACTCTACTGCTGCTGATGTTGCACAACGACTCTTGAATGCACACTTTAGAGCTCATAGATCTGCCCTTAATCTATCCCACTTTTAATGGCGATAATGCTATACTTCACCACAGAGGGTGTCCTCAATATAAAGATAGGACCTGGTCTTTACCAGTACTGTGAGTTGATCATCCTGCCAATCCTATGATGCCAAGTGGATCTTGTCCTTTCATTCGTTCTGGGATGAGTGCATCGCTGCCAAGGTTACCATTTATTGACCATCCCTATTTGCCCTTGAGAAGGTGGTGAAATGATGTAGTCCTTGCAGTGAAGGTGCTCCCACAGTGCTGTTAGTAAGGGAGTTCCAAGATTTTATCCCAGCGACGATAAAGGAACGGCGATATATTTCTAATTCAGGATGATGTGTGACTTGGAGGGGAACTTGCAGGTCACGTTGTTCCCATGCGCCTGCAGCCCTTGTCCTTGTAGGTGGTAGATGTCGCGAGTTTAGGTGGTGCTGGAAAAGAAGCCTTGGCGAGTTGCTGCCTTGCATCTTGTAGATGGTACACACTGCAGCCACAGTGCGCCGGTGGTGGAGGGACTGTAAGTTGAAGGTTGCGGTTGGGCTGCCAATCAAGAGGGCTGCGTTCACATGGATTTTGTAGTTTCTTGAGTGTTGTTGGAGCTGCACTCATCCAGGCAAGTGTTCCATCACACTCCTGACTTTTGCCTTGTACATGGTGGAAAATCTTTAAGGAGTCAGGAGGTGAGACACTCGACGCTGAATACGTCGCCTCTGACAAGCTCATGTTGCCACGGTGTTTAAGTTGCTGGTCCAGTTAAGTTTATGGTCAATGCTGACCCCCAGTATATTGATGTTGGGGGTTTCGGCGACGGCAATGCTATTGACTGTAAAGGGGTGGTGATTAGAATCTTGCTTGTTGGAGATCTTTATTGCCTGGAGCTTGAGTGTCGTGAATGTTACCTGCCACTTATCAGCCCGAGCCTGATTGTCATCCAGGTCTTGTTGCATGGGGCATGGAATGCTTTATTTCCTGAGGAGTTCCAGAAGGAACTATATACTGTGCAATCATCAGCAAACATCCACACTTGTTAGCTTATGATGATGAAAGGCCATTGATAAAGCAGCTGGAGATGGTTGGGCTTACGAGATTTCCCTGAAGAACTCATGCAGCAATATCCTGGGGCTGCGCTGATTGACATCCACAGCAACAATCATCTTCCTCTTTGCTTGGTTTGATTCAAGCCAGTGGAATGTTCCCCCCCACCCGATTCCCATTGACTTCAGCTTTACTACGGCTCTTGATTCCATACTCGGTCAAAGGCGGCCTTGATGTCAAGGGCAGTCAATCTCGCCTCACCTCTGGAAGCCAGCTCCTTTGTCCATGTTTGGCCCAATGCTGTAAAGAGGGCTGGAGTCACGTAGTCCTGACGGAACCCACACTTGTCATCAGTGAGCTGGTTATTGGTGAGTAAGTGTTGCTTGATACAACTGTCGATGAGACCTTCCATCTCTTCGAACCAGGGTTTGTCCCCTGACTTATCAGTAATGCTTGAGTGAGGGATATGCCAGGCCATGAGGTTACAGATTGTGCAGGAACACAATTCTGCTGCTGCTGATTGCCAACTACGCCACATCGATGCCCAGATTTGAGCTGATAATTCTGCGACCGGTTTACTGAATAGCTTATTTGCTCGTGTTGGTTCTCTCTCCACCTGCAGCAAGTCCGGTCTGGCATCTGTTCCCTTCAGGTCCCGGCCAGTTCGGTCAATGTTGTTATTTCCGAGCCTGTTGTAGAGCTAGACATTGCTGGTGGGGCAGGACAGAACCACGGACGTTAGCTGAAAGTTATTATTCTATGAATATGCGTACGTCAGGCTTTTACTTGACTAGGTTCGCCCAAACTGGCCAGCAGTCCACAGATACCAGTGAGGAGGACATTGCAGGGTCTAGTGTGCGAGATAAGCCGTTGTTGTGATTTTATTCGATGTCTAGATCATAGCGTAATTATCAATTTGATGTTATTGCTTTATTCCTTTCTAGTTGTATTGATACAACTGAGTGGTTGTTTGACCAATTCAGAGGGCAGTTAGAAATCAAAAACATCGATGTGTGGCTGAAGTTATCTATAGCCCAGACCGGGTAAGGACTGTAGATTTCATATGAGGAAAGGTTTAGCAGGTTAGAAGAACGAGAGGTGATCTTATTGAAATCTATAATATTCTGAGGGGGCTCGACAGGGCAGAGGCAGGGAGGATGTTTCCCCTCGTGGGGGAATCTAGAACTAGGGGGCATTGTTTCAGTATAAAGGGTCGCCCATTTAAAACGGAGATGAGGAGGAATGTCTGCTCTCAGAGGGTCGTGAATCTTTGGAGTTCTGTACCACAAAGAGCTGTGGAGGCGGAGTCATTGAATATATTCAAGGCGGAGATAGACAGATTTTGAAAAACATTGGAATCAAGGGTTATGGGGAGCGGGCAGCAAAGTGGAGTTCAGGCCACGATCAGATCAGCCATGATCTTATTGAATGGTGGAGCAGGCTCGAGGGGCCGAATGGCATACTCCTGCTCCTATTTATTATGTTCTTGTATGCGTATGTTTCCTTCACTAAAGCACAATAAGGTATGCTTGGATTATTGCGAATAGTTTAACTGTGTGTCAGCATCAGAGAACACACTTTCAGGTTAGTGCCAAACTAAGGATTTAACTCAGAGAGCAATATGCACGAATTGAGTTAACTCGAACCGAAAGTAATACATCTCCGGAAAGATTGAGCAGACTGGGGATCCTTTCTGTAGAAAAAGGAACGCTGAGCGTGGAAGAGATTTTTAAGAATATGAGAGAAATTGAAAGGATTCCACTTGTGGGGAAACCAAAATTGGGGACATAAATATTAGAGAATAACTGGTAAGTCAATCAGGAAATTTAGGAGCAATGTATTCAGCCAGAGTGTGTTTACAATGTGGAGCTGGCTAACACATGAAGTGTTGATGCTAATAGCATAGATGCAGTTAATAGGGAAGATAGATAAATCACGAGGGATTAGGTTTTGCTATAGGGTTAAATGAAAAGTGGTGGGAGGAGACTCACGTGATGCCTAAACATCGGCATGGACCAACTGGGCCGAAGGGCCTCTTTCTGTGCTTTTAATTCCATCTAATTCAATGTAAAAAGAGCATTAAGGAATGAAACCATGGCCGGAGACGTTCGGATTTGAACTGTGTGTTTTCCCATCCGAAACTGTAACTTTTGGCATTGGGAGATGAACTCTTTGCATGATTTCATTCACTCTTACCATTAGTCAGAGAAGGCAACCGTGTTTTCAACTAAATCAATCGTGATACAAAACCAAAATACTGCGGATGCTGGAAATCTGAAATAAAAACAGAAAATGCTGGAAATACTCAGCCGGTCAGGCAGCATCTGTGGAGAGAGAAACAGAGTTAACGTTTCAGGTCGATGACCCTTCGTCAGAACTGGCATAAGGTTGGAGATGGAAGTGTAGGGCCAGGGGGAGGGGGCAGGGGGGAGGGGAGGAAAGAACAAAAGGGAAGGTCTGTGATAGGATGGAAGGCAGGAGAGATTAAGAGACAAAAGGAAGGATGGTGCAAGGCAAAAGTAGATGACAATGGGTCAAGTTAAGAAACAAAAGATGGCTCCAGATGAAGGGTAAATGGCAATGGCAGAATGAAGGACAGCTGCCATGTGAGAGAGAGAAAAACATAAATGAAATAAAGATAGGGGCAGAGTCTATTATCTGAAATTGTTGAAAACTATGTTGAGTCCAAAAGGCTGTAAAGTGCCTAATCGAAAGATTGAGGTGCTGTTCCTCAAGCTTACGTTGAGCTTCATTGGAACAGTGCAAAAGGCGGTAAACCATGAGGTGTGAGTCGGAGTGGAGTGGAGACTTAAAGTGACAGGCGACTGAAAGCTCACGATCCCCCTTACGGACAGAATGGAGGTGTTCCATCAAAGCGCTTACCCAATCTGTGTTTGATCTCCCCAAGGTAGAGGAGACTGCATCGTGAGCAGCGAATACAGTATACTAAATTGCAAGAATTGCAAGTAAATCGCTGTATCACCTGCAAGGGGTGTTTGGGGCCCTGGGCAGTGGGAAGGGACTGGTATAAGGGCATGTGTTGCATTTCCTGCGCAAGGGAATTCATTTAAGGAAGCTACAACAACAACTTGTGCATATATATATATATATATATATTGCGCCTTTAACTAAGTAAAACGTCCCAAGGTGCTTCACAGGAGTGCGATAAAACAAACAAAAATTGACAGCAAGCCACATAAGAAGAAATTAGGGCAGATGATTAAAAGTTTGGTCAAAGTGGTAGGTTTTAAGGAGCGTCTTAAATGAGGAAATAGAGGTAGAGAGGCGGAGCGGTTTAGGGAGGGATCTCCAGAGATTATGGCCTAGGCAATAGAAGGCACAGCCACCATGGTTGAGCGATTGTAATCAGGGATGCTCAAGAGGGCAAAGTTAGAGTAACACATAAATCTCGCGGAGCTGTCTGGCGGTAGGAGATTACAGAGATAGGGAGGGTCGAGGGCCATTGGAGGGTTTTGAAGAAAAAGATGACAATTTTGAAATCGAGGTGTTGCTTGACCGGTAGCCAATGAAGGACAGCAAGCACAGGGGTGATGGGTGAAGGGAATTTGCTGCGTGTTAGGACACGGGGCAGCCGAGGTTTCTACATTTATCTTATTGTAATACAGCAAGTTCAATGTGTTCTGTACCAGAAAGGCATCCGTCAATCAATGGAAACACTGTTGGAAGGCAGCAGGCTCTCTGATTTTGAATGCTTCTACATCTTCAGAACTGACATGCAATTTTTGATGACTGTTACAGAGGTATCAGTAACATGCAGAAAATGAACAATCCATGACCGCATGCAGAAAGACGTGAACGACATTTAGGCTTCGGGCATAAGTGGCAGGTAACATTTGCGACACTCAAGTGACAGGCAATGACTACCTACAATAAGCGAGAGTCCAACCATCTTCCCATGACACTCAACGGTATTACATGTTGGGGGGGTTACCATTGACCAGAAACTTAACAGGACCAGCCACAAAAACATTGTGGCTGCAAGAGCGTGTCAGCAGCTGGGTAGTCTGCGGCAAGTGTCTCACCACCTCACTCCCCAACACCCTTACACCATCTACAAGGGAAAAGTCAGGATTGTGATTGAATACTCTCCCCTTGACTGGATGAGTGCAGCTCCAACAACACTCAAGAAGCTCGACACCGTTAAGGGAAAAGCAGCCCGCTTGATGGGCACCCCATCCACCACCTTAAACACCACTCCCTCCACCACCAGTGCACTGTGGCAGCAGTGAGTACAATCTAAAAGATGCACTGCAGCAACTCGCCAAGGCTTCTTCGGCAGCAGTTCCCAAATCCATGACCTCAAACTCCTAGAAGGACAAGGGCAGCAGGCATATGGGAACACCATCACCTCCAAGTTCCACTGCAGGTCACACATCCTGACTTGTAAATAAATCGGGCCGGTTATTCATTGTCGCTGGATCAAAATCCTGGAACTCCCTCCCTAACAGCACTGTGGGAGTACCTTCACCACACGGACTGCAGCGGTTCAAGAAGGCGGCTCACCACCAACTTCTCACGGGCAACTAGGGATGGGCAATCAATCCTGGCATTATCAGCGACGGTCAAATCCAAATAATGAATAAAACACGTGAAATAAAAGCTGTTTGTACAGCAAAAGGCAGTGTTATTAAAAACAAATTTAAAATACGGGAAATGTGGTGATGACCCCTCTAGAAAAAAGAAATATTATTTGGTTATGTTAGAAATTTAAGAAACTGTTCTCTAATGTTCCATTGTGGGAACGGTAGCATAGTGTTAATGTTACTGGACTAGTAATCCAGAGGCCTGGGCTAATAAGTGGGGAACAAGAGTTCAAATGCAACTGGGGAATTGGAATTCAAATAATTAAATAGATCCAAAATAAAGAGTTAGTACCAGTAATGGTGACTATGTAACTGCCGGATTGTCATAAAATCCCATCTGTTTCATTAATGTCCTTTAGGGAAGGAAATCTGCCGTCCTTTCCTGGTCTGGTCTATATGACACTCAAGGGCAATTAGCGATGGGCAATACATTCTGAATTTGCCTTCAACACCAAAATCCCGTGAATGAATAAAGAACAATTTATGTGATAACTTAATGCGCCCTAGAGCTCTACACCTATTACGATTATCAATCAATCATGAATCAGTCACGTAATAGTGCACTCAGGCTTATATTAATAAATTGGGCATTAATTTAATGTCACATGCTCACTTTCTATCGCCTCTCCGACCAGCGGATGGAGAAGAACTAAACGGAAAAGCACAATGGAGCAATTGAAAAACTTTGCACATGAGCAGCTTAGTGATCTCCAGGCAAATACAACAATTGTCGAAGCTTGGATGTTGTCACTTCCTAACTTGATATAGAATCGTAGACACCGAATCATAGAATCATAGAATTTTAGAATGAAACAGCACCGACAGAGGCCATTCGGCCCACCGTGCCTGTGGCGGCTCTTTGAAAGAGCTATCCAATTCATCCCACTTCCTGCTCTTTCCCCATTGCCCTGCACGTTTTTTCATTTTACATGTGTACATCCAATTTTCTTTCAAGACTTAACATTCAATCTGCTAGCACGACCATTTCAAGTAGGACAGCCCAGAACAGAACATCTTGCTGCATAAAAAAAATCTTAACTCGCACTGTGGATCCTCTGCTATTTACCTTATGTGCCCGTGGTGCAGTTTCTGCTTATCATCGATGTATAGGGTGATTGTCAACGCGGCATCACATGGCCATGACTGAATTCTTGCCATCAGCACGGGAAGGATCGGAGGCAGTGTAACAGCGGGAGTCACTTTTGAACATAGCATTTTTTAAGCAGCTTAGTGTCATCAAACATCTCTAAACATGACTCTATTAATGTAATTAAAACTACATCTGACCGTCAACCAGAACACTGTGACATTGGAACAGTTATTCATCCCTCTCTGGCGCAAAAACACAAAAGCAAAAGAGCCACAACCACGGCTAACAAAAGAAATTAAGGAGAGTATTGGATCGAAAGAGAAGTCATATAAAGTTGCCAGGAAAAGTAGCAAGCCTGAGGATTGGGAGCAGTTTAGAGTTCAGCTAAAAAGGGAAAAGAGATAGATTAAGAGGAGAAAAAAAGAGTATGAGAGAAAACTTGCAAGGAACATAAAATCGGATTGTAAAATCTTCTACAAGTATGTAAAAAGTAAAAGATTAGAGAAGGCAAATGGAGGTCCCTTACAGTCATAAACGGGAGTATTTATAACGGGGAACAAGGAAATGGTGCGGTGATTAAACAAATATTGTGGTTCTGTCTTCATGGAAGAGGAAACAGTTAACTTTCCAGAAATGCTATCGAACCAAGGGTCTAGTGAGAAGGAGGAATTAAAGGAAATCATTAATAGTAAAAAAATAGTGCTGGAGAAATTAATGGGAATGAAAGCTGATAAATCCCCTGCGTGACTGTATTATTCCTGTTTAACTTTCCTCTTCCTCTCTCAGTTTCTGTCTCCATTTGTACAAAAATTCCTCGCAGTTTTCTCTTGCTCACAAACTCCTATCTTTCTCTTAATTTCTGCTGCTTTTTAAATTTATATACCTGTGCCTTTACTGTTTATGGTTTTCCTCCGTATAACTTTCCTCATTATATTTATCTCTTTCTATTTTCCTCCATCTCATCTTTTGCCGGTTTCTCTTTGTGCCTTCTCAGTGTATTTGCCCATTAATTTCTCCCTCTCTCCCTCTTTCTCTCTATTCTTTTTTCTCTCCTGTTTCTCTATCCATTTCAACATCTACATCTCTTACTCTTTGCGCCTTTACCTATTTTGATTGGTCTCTTGTTGTGTTTACTTTCTTTAACGTGTTACCTCTGCCTCTCTACGCTCTGCAATCAGTTTCACTTTCGGTTGCTCTACGTTTCTTTTCTGTATCTTTCTTCCCTTCTGAGTTCTGACCTATGTTTTTTCTGTTTTAGGGCTCTCACTATCTGTCATTTCCAATTTCCACCTGCCACTATATGTATGTTTATCTCTCTATGTAATTCTATCTTCTTTTCTTTGCCTTTCTCTACCTATTGATAACCTATCTCTTTATCTATCTCTGTCATTCTGTGTCTCCATTTATGTGCAGTGCAGAGCTCTGACCAGGCCCAGAGCAGCGACTGTGATTGTCGGGTTTGCCCATGTTGCTGTCGGTGCAGGGCGGGCCATTACTGGAATTCCAGCTGAGCACTTTAGTGCCGCCTTTTTGAGAAACAATTCATGTGTCGTCATCGGAGCGAGTCCCGCCTCAATAGGTCAGATCATCAACAAAAAATAATAACAGAATCAGATTTAAGATCATTTCAGGGCTCTGGGCTGTTAATAACAATGTCGTTTCGCCCCAGTGGGGACTCAGGGAATGAAGCATGGAATGGGAATCAGTTCTACTGCTTGAAACCCTTCCGCTCTTTCTATGATTTAACTAATTTAACTATTAGATTGAGTGGGTATTTCACGGCGTTCTTCAGCTCCTCTCTGAATTTAGTCTGGGTCACAGCATAAATACATGTGTTGGTGCAGGAACTGAGAGCCTGATGCATTCCTGCTGTGGCTCCTGTGATATAAAGACGGTCATTGACGGAGGAAGCATAAATCTTTGCAATTCGCTGATAGAAGATAAATATAAAATCAGTGTCACCCATAACAGTATAAAACTGCCAGATATGCTGAAGAGTAAAACAATGGATTTCCTTCGGTTCTCCATCTCTGGATCCTTGTGATTACCTTCATTGCTGCTGACACTTTCATAGATCCTTCTCTGCTTCATTGTGATGGACTCACTGACTGTCACTGGACTTCATTGTAACATGAAATATTTTGAGGATATGCTGTATCAGTTTGCACTGTATCTGTTGGAATCAGAAGCCCTTCTGTTGATCTGGAGATTATAAGGAGCAGCGGTGATGTTGGCGTTTTGTTAACTGAACAATCGTCCCATCTAATGCTGCAATTTATAATTACAGGAGAAAGGACTTCATATACTTTGAGTTCTGTCTGGTAGAGATATTCGATTCTGTTGATTCCATGTATTACAGATGAGGGGAAGAGTGCAGATGAACAGGAGGAGACGTGGATCATCTGTAGAGATATTTAATTTTTCAGAGATCTCGCCAATGGACAAACTGACACTGAGAATAGGACCAATGAACACGGAGCATGTGAGCAGAATTTCGGCGTTGTAGGATAGGATTGAATCGGATGTGAAAAAGAGCTTTGGCAAAGAGAATACAGACAGTGCGGAAAGATAGAGGAGCAATAGAGAAACAGAGAGGGAGAAGGCAAGCGAGAAGGATATGTTTAAGTGAAAGTGAGAGAAAGCGAGCTACTGAAACCTCGAGTAAAATTACAAGTAGATGTGACTTCAAGGTGTTATTAGGATGTGGTCAGATTTGGTGAGATATTATTGCTGGACCCGCTCCCTGTGTTTGTGCGCCAGATCCTCTGTCTGTTTTGGTGAATATTTGTTTTCCTTACTATATGACTTATCGGATGCATGATTTTGTAATCATAATCAATCATTGGAATAGTGGATTTTTAAAACTGTGCATCAGCTGAATTCAATAAAAAATGAGGTAGTTATAATGGGTATATTTGAATTTGAATTTGATGTAACTGAATTGCTGAGTTAATTATTTGACCACATCTTAAAACCAAAAAGCTGACACCAGTAAACACAGAAATGAATGTTTGAATTTATTATTTGAGTGGTGTTACTGTGATCTATACATTAACTTCCTCTCACTCTCTGCTGTAGTCTCTCCCTGTGAATCCCAGCCTCTCCTCCCCCTACATTGAATCCTTTGTCTCCTCACCCATTTCTTCAGTTTGTCCGCATTCCCAAACCCTCTGCTCTTGACACCCCTCCAGCTCCCGTGTCCTTTTCCTTGTTTCCCTCCCAACCTCACTCACTGAACCGGCCTGCAGCTGCCTTTTCCAACAGATCCAAAGCCTCAAACTCCCTGCCGCGGCTCTCGGCCTTTCCCGTTTAGTGCCAGTCCCTGTCGGCTCCCTTAAGCCGGAGCGACACAGCAGCAGCACCTCCCCCTGTCCCGAAATCATCCCGGACTTAAATTTATTTCTCTCTATCTGTAGCTTACATCCGGATTTAACCCTTTGGATACCCGCTCCGTGATACCTCTCCTCCTTTGCCCACCGGCACTGTGCCCTCAATAACAAGAGAAAATGCTGGAAAAACTCAGCAGGCCAGGCAACATCCGTGGAGAGAAATTAGAGTGACGTTTCGGGCCTATCCCTTTTTCAAACTGGAAAGGAAATTAAATAGATGGAAGGCAGGGCTGCGATAGAATGAAAGAAGTAAAAGAGACATTGAGAGGTATTCAAAACCAGACGAGATGGTAATCGGACAGTGGAGACAAAAGACAGCAAGATTAGGTGTGAAGTGTACTGGCAGGATGAGAGACAGCTGCCATGTGGGAGAGAGAAAAGGAAAAAGGAAAGTGGTGGGAAGGGGAGACCTGAAATAAAGGGGTGGAAAAAAACATAAGTAATAATGTAATAGGGGCCGAGGTTATGATTTGAAATTGTTGAACTCGATATTGAGTCCGGAAGGCTGCAAAGTGCCTAATCGGAAGATGAGGTGCTGTTCCTCGAGTTTACGTTGAGCTTCCATGGACCAATGCAAGAGATCAAGGATGGTGAGGTCCGAGTGGGAGTGGAGTGGTGAATTAAAATGACAGGCGACCAGAAGCTCGGGGTCACCCTTACGGACTGAATGGAGGTGTTCCGCAAAGCGGTCACCCAATCTGCGTTTGGTCTCCCCAATGTAGAGGAGACCACAGTGCTGTGGCCTCACTCGTCCCACCCAGTGGATCCGCTGCTCACTTTATTAACTTTCCTTATCGATGTTCCTTTTAATTAACGATAATTGTGTTTAAATACATTTCTCTGCCCTGAAGCGCTGCCCAGGTCCATGAATCAGTTTCCACAGTTTGATGCAGCATCAAATCTGGCAATTTCAGCCCAGTTCTTGTCAAACTGCTGCTTTGGCTCCAGCTCTGATCAGTAATTTCTCTGCTTCCTTTTCTCGCTCTTATATTTAACATGGTGGTGGTTGTGATCCTGTCCCGAGGAAAGTGCGGCCCCTCCAAATGTATCACTGTTGGGAATGGCAACGGCCGATCTCCTGGCCGTCATCACTGATCCCATATTGAGGCACATGTAAGAACATAAGAACATAAGAAATAGGAGCAGGAGTAGGACAATTGGCCCCTCGAGCGTGCTCCGCCATTCAATAAGATCATGGCTGATCTGATCCTAACCACCAATCTACTATCACAGAATTATCTCCTTAATATAACAGAAATAGACTCATGAAATAGGAGCAGGATCAGGCTACACAGCCCCTGGGCCCGTTCCGCTACCCACAGGGCCATGACCGATCCGAACCTAAACTCATCTGTATCTGATTTATATCCCAAGTTCATTCCTGAGAATTTCTCCCGTGTTAAGTCTCGTTACCTTCCTGGTTAATCCAACCACGGCGGTTTCTGTCTGGCTCACGGTCGCTTTCACCATTGATCGATTTGTGACCATTTGTTGTGAGGAGCTGAAAACAAAATATTGCACTGAGAAAACGGCCACTGTGGTGACCGGAACAGTGAGTGTGCTGGGCTGTTTAGAATCTGTCCCCTGGTACTTCATTTATGAACCTAAGTATATACTTGATCATGTGCCCTGGGGGTGTGTCAATCAACCGAGCTTCTTTCCATCCCACGCATGGGTCGTATTTGAGTTGTTGCACCTATTTTAACCCCTTGTGTCCCGATCTTTACGATTTTGTTGCTCAATGCTCTGATGGTCAGAGGTATTTTAGCGGCCAGTAGAGTCCGCAGGGGACTCCGGGGCCGCAGCGATGGAGAGAATCACAAGGACCCAGAGATGGCGAATTGAAGGAAATCCATTGTTTTGGTCTTCAGTATATCCGACAGTTTTATATGTTTATGGATGCCCATGTTGTTTATTTTCTATCTCTCCATATCCAAGCCCTCTATTCTTCCTCATCTACCTCCTTCGCATTGAAACTTCCAACCCCAGATATGGGATCATCTTCTACATGTACGTTGACGCCACCAGTTTTAACATCCCCTCTCTCGAACCTCCTTTCCTGTGTTATCCGACTACTTTTCCAACATCCTGCTTTGAATGAGCCATAACTTTCTCTAAACAAACATTGGCAAGGCAAAAGCCATCATCTTTAGTCAAATTTTACAAACTTTACAACCTTTGTACCCTAACCACCAATACCAATCCTCGCATTGGCTGTGAGCTGCCAATGACCCTCAGCACCTCTCTGATCCTAGGTGCTGCGTTATAACCATCAGTCACTCTATACCAAAGTTCATCGACTTCTGCCTCAGCAGCATCACCGCCTCCTCTCTTGCCACATAGAGTATAGGCCCGATCTACTCAAACTCTCTTCATAGTACAATCCTCCCATCGCATGGATCAATCTCGTAAACTGTTGTTGCACTGCCTCTGAGGCAGGTAAAACCTTTCCCAATTAAGGAGACCATAGCTGTGCGCTGCACTCCAGGTGTGGTCTCCCCAAAGCCCTGTACAATGGTAGTAAGTCTTCCTTACTCTTGCACTCCATCCCATTGCAATAAAGACCAACAAGCCATTTGCCTCCCTAATTGTATGCTGTACCTACATGCTGACCTTCTAAGGTTCCTGTTCGATAACACCTATATCTCTCTGAACTTCAACATTCAATATGTTGGCACCAGTTAAAACGTATTCTCTTTTTCTATTCTTCCTACCAAAGTGAATAACCTCACATTTCCTCACATTATACTGCCCAATCGCATAACCTGTCTATATCACTTTGCAGGATCTTTGTATCTTCCACACAACTTACTTTCCCACCTAGCTTTGTATCGTCATCAAAATTGAGCACATTACACTCGGCCCCTTCATGTAAATCATTAATTTAAATTGTAAATAATTGAGACCCAAACAATAATCCTTGTGGCACCCTAATAATTACAGCCTGCCCCCTCACTCACACTCTCCCTATGCCCAGACTCTCCCCACGCCCAGACTCTCTCCCGTCGGCCAGACTCTCTACCCTCGGCCAGATTCTCCCCCTCACCCAAAAAATGACCCGGTTAACCCTGCTCTCTGTTTTCTGCCCGTTAAT
The DNA here is from genome assembly GCF_052327205.1 of Somniosus microcephalus. NCBI lineage: Eukaryota > Metazoa > Chordata > Chondrichthyes > Squaliformes > Somniosidae > Somniosus > Somniosus microcephalus. The sequence goes on along the minus strand of NW_028225187.1, from coordinate 41,158,295 downwards.
CAATCCTCTAACCATGCCAGTAATTTACCCCACCCTAATAAGTCTTTATCTTCCATAAATATCTTTAAAGTGGCTCCTTATCGAATGACTTTTGGAAATCTAAATATAGTACATCCACTGCTTCCCCTTCATCTACCCTGCTCGTTGCATCCTCAATATACTACAATAAATATGCTAAACACAATTTCCCTTTCAAAAAACCATGTTGAGCCTGCCTAATCATATTGGCCAAGTAATTCCGGGCACAACGCATGAGTAAGGACGGGGTACTCACACGTGGGCCCGGAGGAATTGCCGGTGTTCAGCATGCACAGTGCATGCGCTGAACACCGGCATTTCCTGTCCTCTGACCCAAGGGGTTAAGAGGCAGTACGCGCACAATTGCACAGGCTGCGCATACGCAGTGAAATTCCTTTTTTTTTTCAGAGTTGCCCGAGTGTAAAGGCCTCCGGTCTTTACGCGTGGAAAAACCAGACATAAGTATTTCATTTTACAGGTAAGTGGACTTTTAGTACAATGTAGAATTTTTTTTTCCACAGGTTTGTTATTTTTAAAGAATTTACAGTAAGGTAAGTTTAGTTTTAGTCCCTATTTTTTTAAATTATTTTTTACATAAAATTGATTAATTGTTTAAAACATTTTTAAAAACTTATTTATAGTTAATATAATCAGTGGGATGTTTTTTAAAATTTTATTTAAAGTTAAAGTAGTGTTTTGGCAACCCATACTTTTCATGAGTTTGACAGCTCTTCCTGTCAAACTCATGAATGAGTTTTCCCTTCCCTGATTGGCTGCACAGTGCTCACCTGATCCCAGCTGGCACATCGCACTAACTACGCCGCTGGATCAGGTTAGCACAGTGCGCCGACATCGGAACCGGGCCTGTGACAGGAAATGCAAGCAGGCCCGGGCTTCAGATGTCGGCGTGCTGGGTGAGTGCAGAACGGGGGCTTGTACACGTGGCAAGCACCCGTTCCTAATTTCAGGACCATTATGATTTTCTAAGTGCCCTGTTATCACATCCTAAATAATGGTAAGAGAAAAAGGTAAAAAAAAAGTGGTAGTTTTGATCAAATGCATATGATTGGATTAGATCTGATTAAGCCTGTAAACCGAAATCGGAATTGTGAGGTGTTTGAGTCCCTCAATTCAAACAGCAACGTTGAGTTATAAGTATTGTTAAGTGTAATTTGAACCAGTATTACATGTACAATATAAGCAATGATTCTGAGATACCTGGTATTAGACGTTTATGAACGTCTCCTTCATAGCTCTTATTGTTTGTATTTTCAACACAGGCCTCTTGCCTCATCGAGCGAGCACAAGCATCTTAGTTTGCAGGTGGGTTTTTAGAGCACAACCCATGGGGAGTGAGGATAATTCTACCTTGTCTTTGCTTTTAGGCTAGTTCTCATTATAGAAGAAATTTGCTCGAGTGAAACTGATCAAAAATAATACGTGATACATCTCTGGATTCATAGCGCATTCATTCATTGGGTGAAAACGTGTATTGGTAACAGAATATCTGTCACAAGAGCCTTTCACTGCGTCTTACTAGTTAAAGATAGCACGTAAAATAAGAGTTGCTGGTGAAGGAAGTGCCTCAGATATTGTGGAAGGCCATAAGGCAGTACATTTCAGATATTTTTTGTTGCGTTGAGAGGAAAGTGGCTGCAATTGACCATCGTGCTTTTTACACGACACTCTTACGGGCCATGCATGTGTCCAGTTTCTTTGGCTGGCCTGATATGGTCTGACAAGAGCTGGTCAGAGGCTGGGAATTCTGCGGCTAGTGACTCACCTCCTGACTCCCCAAAGCCTTTCCACCATCTACAAGGCACAAGTCAGGAGTGTGATGGAATACTCTCCACTTGCCTGGATGAGTGCAGCTGCAACAACACTCAAGAAGCTCGACACCATTCAGGATAAAGCAGCCCGCTTGATTGGCACTCCATCCACTGCCTTCAACATTCACTCCCTCCACCACCGGCGCACCGTGGCTGCAGTGTGTACCATCTACAAGATGCACTGCAGCAACTCGCCAAAGCTCCTTCAACAGCATCTTCCAAACCCGCAACCTCTACCACTTAGAAGGACAAGGGCAGCAGACGCATGGGAACATCACCACCAACAAGTTCCCCTGCAAGCCACCCACCATCCTGACTTGGACCTGTATCGCCGTTCCTTCACTGTCGCTGGGCCAAAATCCTGGAACTCCCTTCCTAACAGCATTGTGGGTGTACTTACACCATATGGGCTGCAGCGGTTCAAGAAGGCGGCTCACCACCATCTTCTCAAGGGCAATTAGGGATGGGCATTAAATGCAGGTCTAGCCAGCGATGCCCACATCCCATCAATGAATAAAAAAAGGCGATTATTAATGTTGCACACGATGATCGATTGGATGGATTTAGTGTCCGCTTGAAGAATGATGCAGCATCGTGTATCATTAGAACAATTGTTCCCATCAGAAGAGAAGCTGAATCACCTGGGCATGTTCAGTCTTCGTTTATTTTAATGTTAACAGTTAATTACAGGAAAACTTTTAACCTAAGAATCACATCTGTGACGATACATAACACAGTGTATTAAGGAGAATATATTACAGCAAGCATCGATTTGCAACTTTGCTTAAAATGTTGCACCAATATCGATTGATCCATTAAACATGTTTTGATCTGTATTGCTATCACCGATAAACACTGTGTGACAAACACTTCAGCTATTTCACTTATTTAAATAATTTTGCAATTGAATTCAGTGGATATTTTACCCCATTCTTTAGCTCCTCTCTGAATTTATCCTGGGTCAGCACATAAATAAATGTGTTTGTGCAGCAATTGAGAACCTGAAGCATGAATCCCACCGATTCAATGTCATTAACATCATCATACTTAATGGCGGTAATACGGAGAAATAGAAAATAAACAACCATGGTCGTCCATAACAAAATAAAACTGCCCGATATACTGAAGAGCAAAACGATGGATTTCCTGCGGTTCTCCATCTCGGGATCCTTGTGATTCTCTCCATTGCTGAGGCCCCGGAGTCCCCTGCGGACTCCACTGGACACTAAAATGTGTCTAGCGGTGAGAACATTGAGCAACAAAATCAGAACGAATGGGACACAAGGAATTAAAGTAAGATTAAAGACGTCAAACGCTGCCCACAGGGGTGATGTAAGAAAGGTCGGTTTCCAGATACAACCCCGGGGTACGTTCTCCATTATATATTCAGGGTCAAATACAAAGTACCAGGGAATGTTTATTAAACAGCCCAGCGCACTCACCACCCCGATAACGACAGCCGCCATTTTCTCGGTGCAATATTTTGTTTTCAGCTTCTGACAACAAATGGCCACAAATCGATCGAAGGTGAAAACCACTGTGAGCCAGACCGAGGCCGCCGAGGCTGCACAAATCAGGACTATATTGAGACAGCACACGGGGGTAATGGTCAAGAATGAAACTGGGAAATAAATTACAACAATGCACCCTAATATTACATGCGTACAAACAACCAGGAGATCGGCCATTGCCATGGCCACCAGGTAGCGAGTGATACATTTGGAGAGACCGCACTTTCCTCGGGACAGGATCACAATCGCCACCAAGTTAACTGCAAGAGATACAAAGATTAGTGAGATTTGTTTCCACTCAGAGTCGCAGTAAAACCATCATTATTAAAGTTGTTTTGATTGAACTTTCAAGTTATTATTGCACTGATTAATAGGAAATCTTTCACGCACTGGTGGCTGCCATCTGCCATCTAATCTGAACTCGCATCTTTATCCAATTTCTCTCATAGCTCCCCTCATGCCCTCTACGAGCTCAACTTGTCTATGAGACCCACCTACTGCTCGCTCGATCCTATTCCAACCAAACTGCTGACCACCCAACTTCACTTCCTGGCCCCCATGTTAGCTGATATTGTTAACAGTTCTCTCTCCCCACATACTGTCCCCTCCCCTTCAAATCCGCCGTCATCAGCACCTGCTCAAAAAACAACCTTGAAGCCTCTGTCCTTGCCAACTACCGCCCAATCTCCAACCTCCCATTCCTTACCCCGTCCTTGATCGTGCTGTCTCCTCCCAAGTCGGTGCCCATCTTTCACAGAATTCCATGTTTGAACCCCTCAAATCTGGTGTCACCCGCTGCCCCAGTACATAAACGGCCCTTACCAAAGTCACAAATGGCATCCTATGCGACTGTGACTGGAAAGCTATCCCTCCTCTTCCTTCACGACCTGTCTGCATCCTTTGTCCAGACAATCCTCCTCCAATGCTTCTCCAGCGTCTGCCAGCTGCAGGGGACTGCACTCACTTGACTCTAATCTTATCGATATAATCGGAGCCTGCAGCAGATTATCTTCCCACTCCCGCACCGTTACCTCTGGAATCCTTCTATTTATCATCTTCATGCTGCCCATCAGCAACATCATCCGAAAACACAACGTTTGAATCAAAGGCATGCCGAAGACACCCAGCTCCGTCTCACCACCAGCTCACCCAACATGCCCCTTGTCCATAATTTTCACACTATTTGTCATGAACTATAATTTCCTCCAACTAAATATTGGGAAGACCGAAGCCATTGTATTCGGTCCACGATATAACCTTCATTCCCTAGCCACCGGCTCCATCCCTCCCTTGCAACTTTCTGATGCTGGACCAGCCTTGCCCAAACTTGGTGTTTTATTGACCCCGATATGAGCTTCCGACCAAATATCTGCTCCATCACAATGGCTGCCTGCTTCCACCTCTGTAACATCACCGACTCAGCCCCTGCCTCATCTCAACTGCTGCTGACCCCCTCAACTCTGCCGCTGTGGCCTCTAGGATTGATTACCCCAACTCTCTTATGTCCGGCCTACCATCTTCCAACCTTCATAAACTTGAGTCATCCAAATCTCTGCTGCCCTTATCCCAACTCGCACCAAGTCCCTTTCACCCAGCACCCCCTGAGCTCGTGATCTTCAGTGGCTCCCGGTCTGCCAAAACCTAAATTTTAATATTCTCATTCTTGTTTTCAAATCTCATCTGGCCATTTAATGCCATCCCCAAACTTAGCATTCCTGTTTGCGGGTCTGTATACAACTCCCACGAACGTTTTATGTACCTTGGTATTTCTCAGCTCTACCTATACAGATTCCACATCATCAGAGCTAATATCCTTCCTAACAATTGTGTTAATTTCCTCTTTAACCAGCAATGCAGCCGCACCTCCTTTCCTTTTTGCCTGTCTTTTCTGAATATTGAATACCACTAGATGATGATTTCCCAGCCTTGGTCACCCTGGAACCATGTTCCTGTAATCCCAATTATATCATATCCATTTACATCAATTTGTGCAGCTAATTCATCCATCTTGTTACGAATGCTCCTCGCATTAAGACACAAAGCCTTCAGTCTTGTTTTTTTAGCACTCTTAGTCCTTTTAAAATTTTATTTACTGTGGCCATCTTTGATATAAACCCTTGATTTCTCTGACTGCCACTTTTGCTTTTCTCCTTCCTGTCTTTTGCCTTTGGTGCATTCCTTGTATCCCTTTCCTCTGTCTCCCTGCATTGGTTCCCAACCCCCTGCCCTTTTACTTTAAACCCTCCCCAACAGCACTAGCAAATACTCCCCCAATGACGTCGGTCCCGGTCCTGCCCATGTGCAAACTGTCCAGTTTGTACTGGTCCCACCTCCGCAGAATCCGTTCCAAAGTCCCAGGAATTTGAATATCTCCCCCTTGCACCAGTCCATTAGCCACGTATTCTTCAGAAATATCCTTCTATTTCTACTCTGACTAGCACGTGGCACTGGTAGCAATCTTGAGATTACTACATTTGAGGTCCTATTTTTTAATTTACCTCCTAACTCCCTGTATTCAACTTTTAGGACCTCATACCAGGTTGAACCTATATCGTTGTGACCTATATGCACCACGACAACTGGCTGCTCAACTACCCCCCACCCAGAATGCCCTGCAGCTGCTCCAAGACATCCTTGACCCTTGCACCAGGGAGGCAACATACCATCCTGGAGTCTGGTTCGCAGCCGCAGAAATGCCTATCTATTCCCCTTACAATAGAATCTCGAGATATGGAGGAATTTCTTCACTCAGAGGGTTGTGAACCTTTGGAAATTTCTGCCGCAGTTGGCTGTGAATGCTGAGACTTTGAATATATTCAAGGCTGTGATAGATAGATTTTTGGACTCTAGTGAATCAAGGAATATGGAGATCGGGAATGAAAGTAGAGTTGTGGTCGATGATCAGCCTTGATGTTGTTGATTGGCGGGGCAGGCTCGAGGGCCCATGTGGCCTACACCTGGTCTTATTTCTTATGTTCTTCTGTCCTTAAATTAATATAAATAATTAGGAACTCAAAACAAAAAACGAAATTAAATTAACAACCAATATAAAAATAATTAGTTAAGTTTTTTAAACACAGGAATAGGAAAATAGGGATATAGCCACTAAGGAATGAACAAGACAAACTCTAAAATAAAGGCAGTGAAATGAGAAATATTGAACAGTTATTATACCGCAATTTTTACCAGCATCACAAACATGGTGCACGTGAAGATAGCCAAAGAATTCAAAAAGATAACCACGGCTTCTAAGATAGACAGGAGCGAGATTTTTAATGAACTAGACATTAATTAACTAGAGGATAAAACCCGGGGTCTGGAAAGACAGTTACCCCTCATACTCAAAGCTCAGGAAGAGATAGCAGAGGCACTATATATATATATTTTTTTTTAAATTTATTATATGTAAAACAAATTCTGTCGTCCAGTTTGCTTAAAATCGGCGAGAGGAAAGGTATTGAAATCTTTGCTCAAACATAAAATAGAAAAAACTCTAAAATCCGAAAACATAATTGCCATAAATCGCAAATTCTACAAGAAGTAACTCAGAAAGTACTACTGAACGGCCAGCTGAGGGCGTCGACCGAGGAGTATAAATACTAGGGCGTGGGCCCAGCTTGCCCAGAGACAGTCTGGAAACAGGAAGCTCGTGGCTACTAACTGGACCTCCATGTTTTGTTACAAGTCGATTAAAGTGCGTAGTGAGTCTTTATTACGTCAATAATAAAGACTTGTCGGCATGGATTTCAAAAGAGAAGGACATCTTTGACCAACATTATAGCATTATTTGACAAACTAGCAGATAGAGTAGGTAAGGGTAAGTTAGGGAATGTAGTATACATAGACGTTCAAAGAGCTTCCACCGCCATAGTAGATTCGTGACTAAGATCCGAGCATGTAGACTCAGTGGACAAGTAGCCACATGGATAGCAAACTGGCTGCTAAATAGAAAACAGAGGGTAAAAATTAAAGGTAGTTGCTCAGATTGGCGGAAGGTGGGAAGTGTTGTTCCACAGGGGCCACTTTTGTTTACAATTTATAGTGGAGGTTTGGACTTGGGAATCAGAAGTATAACAGCAAAATTTACGGATTACACAAAATTATGGGGTAAACTTAACACTGAGGAAATCTGTGACAAACTTGATGAATATATGAACAGAATGGAATCAAGGAGAGTAAATGATAAATGATTTTCAATAAATATATATGTGAGGTGGTGAATTTTGTTAGGTTGAATAAGGAGGCCACATGAGCCTTGGAAAATAAGAGTTCAAATGGGGGAGAGAAGAAAACGGATTTAGGGGGACAAATTCAGAAATTATTAAAAGTAGCTAAGAAGGTTAAGGAAGCCATAAAACGTGCAGTCAAAGCAACGGAGTTTCTTTCTAGAGGAAGGGGTTGCAATAACAGAGGAGGTATGTTAAACTTATATAGAACATTGGAGAGACCACACTTAGAGTGCAGTGCACAGTTATGATCTGCTTAGTACAAGTATGCAGAAGCACTGGAGAAAGTGCAAAATGGGTTAGAATTTGAAACTCGTATGCATTCAATAAGATCATTGCTAATCTGATTTGGCCTCAACTCCACTTTCCTGCCCGCTCCTCATTACCCTTGACTCCTCTATATTTCAAAAATCAGTCTATCTCTATCTTGAATATGTTCAATGACCCAGCCTCCACAGCTGTCTTAGGTAGAGAATGCAATAGCTTCCCGACCCGCTGAGAGAAGAAATTCCACCTCATCTCCATTTTAAATGGGCGACCCCTTATTCTGAAACTATGCCCCCAAGATCTGGATTCCACCCACGGGGAAATATCCTCCGTACATCTAACTAGTAAAGCCCCCTCAGAATCTTATATGTGAAAATAAGATCAACTTTAATTCTTCTAAACTCCAGTGAGTATTGGCACAACCTGCTCAACCTTTCTTCATAAAACAACCCCCAGGGGGAATGAGTCTGACTGGATTGCTCTACAGAGAGCCAGCATGGAGTCGGTGGGCCAATGGCCTCCTTTTGTGCCGTTGTGACGCTATGACTCTATGACATATAGAGGCTGAGGCACTTAGCATAGATGCATGTAAGGGGCAGCTAGTTAAGTAGAGGAGGCAAACATGAATAGAAGGATATGTTGGTGGAGTGAGATGAGGAAAGGTGGGAGATAACTCTCGTGGAACAGGAGCTCTGGCATAGATCTGTTGGGCATAATGGCTGGTTTCTATGATGTAGAATTGTACGTCATTCTATTCTATGTAATGGGAACCAAGCGGGGTGAAGGTACAATGGAACTTGGGCACGGGGATGGTGCAGTGGGGTTTGAGCATGGGGAAGGTGCAGTGGGGTTAGGGCAGGGGGAAGGTGCAGTGGGGATTGAGCAGGGGAGGATGCAGTGGATTTTCGGCAGGGGGAAGGTGCAGTGGGTATTTGGACAGGGGAAGGTACAGTGGTGTTTGAGCAGGGAGAATGTGCAGTGGGGTTTGGGCAGGGGAAGGTGCAGTGAGGCTTGGGCAGAGGGAATGTGCAGTGGGATTTGTGCAGGGGGAATGTGCAGTGAGGTTTGGGCAGGGGGAAGGTGCAGTGGAGTTTGAGCAGGGAGAAGATGCAGTGGGGTTTGAGCAGGGTGAAGGTGCAGTGGAGTTTGAGCAGGGAGAAGATGCAGTGGGGTTTGAGCAGGGTGAAGGTGCATTGGGGTTTGGGCAGGGTGAAGGTGCATTTGGCTTTGGGCAGGGGGAATGTGCAGTGGGGTTTCACAGTGGGAAGGTGCAGTGGGGTTTGAGCAGGGGGAAGGTGCAGTGGGGTTTGAGCAGGGGGAAGGTGCAGTGGGGATTGAGCGGGGGGAAGGTGCAGTGGGGTTTGAGCAGAGTGAAGGCGCATTGGGGTTTGGGAATGGGGAGGTTGCAGTGCGGTTTGGGCAGGGGGAAGATGCAATTGGGTTTGAGCAGGGAAAAGGTGCAGTGGGGATTGAGCAGTGTGAAGCTGCATTGGGGTTTGAGCAGGGTGAAGGTTCAGTGGGGTTTGGGCAGTGGGAAGGTGCAGTGGGGTTTTGGCAGGGGGAAGCTGCAGTGGGGTTTGGGCAGTGGGAAGATGCTGTGGGGTTTGGGCAGGGGGAAGGTGCAGTGGGGTTTGGGCAGGGGGAAGGTGCAGTGGGGTTTGGGCAGGGTGAAGGTGCAGTGGGTTTTGGGCAGGGTGAAGGTGCAGTGGGGTTTGAGCAGGGGGAAGTTGCGTATGTGTTTGGGCAGGGGGAAGGTGCAGTGGGGTTTGTGCAGGGGGAAGGCGCAGTGATGTTTGGGCAGGGGAAGTTGCAGTAGGGTTTGGGCAGAGGGAAGGTGCAGTGATGTTTGAGCAGGGTGAAGGTGCAGTGGAGTTTTAATAGGGTGAATGTGCATCGGGTTTTGGGCAGGGGGAAGGTGCAGTGGGAATTGGCCAGGAGGCAGTTGCAGTTGAGTTTGAGCAGCGGGAAGGTGCAGTGGGGCTTGGGCAGGGTGAAGATGCATTGGGTTTTGGGCAGGGTGAATGTGCGGTGGGGTTTGGGCAGGGTGAATGTGCGGTGGTGTTTGGGCAGGGGGAAGGTGCATATGTGTTTGGGCAGGGGGAAGGTGCAGTGGGGTTTGTGCAGAGGGAAGGTGCAGTGGTGTTTGAGCAGGGTGAAGGTGCAGTGGAGTTTGGGCAGGGTGAAGGTGCAGTGTGTTTTAGGCAGGGGGAAGGTGTAGTGGGATTTGGGCAGGGAGCTGTTGCAGTTGGGTTTGAGCAGCGGGAAGGTGCAGTGGGTTTTGGGCAGGGGGACAGTGCAGTGGAATTTGGGCAGGGAGCAGTTGCAGTTGGGTTTGAGCAGCGGGAAGGTGCAGTGTGGTTTGGGCAGTGAGAAATTTCAATGGGGGCTCGGCCTGGTGACGGTTCCATGGGAACTGCGCCTCACGAAGGAGAAATGGGGATTGGAGTGGTTTAAGTTGCAATGGGGACTTAGCAGGATGAAGGTCCAATTCGAACACCTGTTTCCTCCGTTTCAAAATCGAGCTTGCTGTAGGATAAAGAAGTGAAAAAGAAGTAATGAGTTGTTGAAAGTGCTGAATCATTGTGATATAGTTAGAGGTGGACCTAATCCGTGATAGGAAGCCGCCGGAGCTCATGAATAGCGCCCTCTGGAGGGAAGCCAGGAGCAGATATTGGGCAGAAAGCGCAAGCACCAGATACGAGGATAGGCGTATTTTCATACATAGATGCGGAGAAAGCTTCTACATTCACATGTGGGCAGGAAGTGAAGATAGTTTGGGTGTAGGCTCCCCACTGCTGTCTGTCTGATATCAATTATGTTGCTGCTGTTGACCGCAGAGACTTTACTTAGCAATGATACAAACTGTGGATAAAACACTCGATAATTCAAAGCAGAATTCCCTCCCTCCCCCAAGATCCCAGCACCAGACCGAATGAAGACATGAGTTTAATTTAACACAGATTAATTTGAAATATGAAAGTCAATATTATGATAATGAACAACAGATACATGGACAGAACTTTCATTGCATCTGCAATTTCGAGAAATTCATTCACATGGATTATATATATATTTAACCCATAAATTATACAATAATTATCCAAACACAAAGAACTGAAACAATCGAAGAATTGTCCTCAAAAACATCAACACTATTATCTACGAATTAAATATTAAAATATCCAAAGAATTATCTAAACAATTATCAACAGAATTATCAAAATAATTATTGATTGAATTATTCAACAAATTTCAACAGAATTCCGAACTCAGTTATGCACTCAATTATCTAATTAAAGAACTACTGAAATATCCAAAGAATTATCTGCTCAATTATCAATCAAATGAAATACTGAAATATCCATATAATTATCCTCTCAATTATCAATCAAATGAAACGCTGAAATAGCCAAAGAATTATCCTCTCAATTATTTGTTGAATTATCCACTCAATTATCAATCAAATTAAATACTGAAATATCCAAAGAATTATCCTCTCAATTATCAATCAAATTAAACACTGAAATATACAATGAATTATCCTCTCAATTATCCATCGAATTAAACTTTGAATCTACAAATAATTATCCTCTCAATTATCCATCGAATTAAACAATGAAATTTCGAAAAAAAATATCCACACAATTATCTATATAATGGAACACTGAAATATCCAAAGAATTATCCTTACAATCTCTATAAAAGTAGACATTGAAATATCCAAAGAATTACAACACAATTTTCCATTGAAATAAACACTGAGGCCTAGAAATTCAGTTGGCTGCGCCAGCTGTTAGCGCCTTAGGAGGAGCAGATCTCGAGCACTAGGCTCTTAGCCCCCGGGCGCAGCGCAATCTGCACCTCGCCCCAACTTCAGTAGATATTTAGCGCTGGCGCAAAGTCATTGCGTGCGCAAATCAGCGCGCGCAGATCATGATGTCATTTTGTCGTGCAACGCCCTTTGTGCGCCCGGAACCGGAACTTCACTCGCGCCGCCCCATTGTGCGCCGGGCGGCCCTAACGACTGTTGAGTGGAACGGTACACAGCCGAGGCGGGCCGTGGGGAGCGCAAATTAAAGGGCTCTTACCCTGCACTATAAAGGGCAGCCATTTAGCAGCACTCACTCTTGTGCAACGGATTTTTGGAGCGAGACCAAGGAAGAGAGCTGACTGCTTTGGCCCAACACTAGGACAGGTATTTTTGGCTTCAGGCCAGAGCTTTGCAATTCTCTTTGCCTTCATTGAGATCTCAGTGTTTGCCAGCATATTATGGGGGCTGCATTGGGTGCCAACGCTGAGTTCCAGCATTATGTCGGAAGGGCTTACAGGCGCTGTGAGAGAGTGACAGCCCTGGCTAGATGCAGAGGGGGCAACAGACGTCGCCAAGGGAGGCCTTACCCACCCAGGGTATACCGCCAGCAGTTCTCCTGTCTCAACATGTCCGCCGCACAGTGTGTTAGGAGGCTGCAATTCAGAAGGGAGGTGGTTGCAGAGATCTGCCAGCTGCTTCACAGAGATCTGCATCCACAGCTGAGGCGCGGGATGTCTCTTTCGGTGGCAGTGAAGGTGACGGTGCCTCTCAACTTCTATGCCACCGGCTCCTTCCAATCCGCTGCTGGGGACATCGCTAACATCTCCCAGTTTGCCATGCATTGCTGCATCCACCCGGTGACCAATGCCCTTTTCAGAAGGAGACGTCAATTCATCTCCTTCCCCATGACCCTGGACAAGCAGCAGCAGTGTGCAGTGGGATTTGCAAGAATAGCGGGCTTCCCCATGGTGGAGGGCGCCATTGACTGCACGCATGTGGCTTTGCGGGCACATCTGGAGCATGCCGTGGATTACCGCAACTGGAAGGGCTACCATTCCCTCAACGTACAGCTGGTGTGTGACCACAGGCAGCGCATCCTAGCTGTCAATGCCCGCTTTCCAGGCAGCAGCCACAATGCCTTTATCCTGCGACAGACAACTGTGGCTGACATGTTCCAGGCACAGCCTCAGCGAAAAGGATTGCTTATCGGGGACAAAGGCTATCCTTTGTGCACCTGGCTCATGACACCGCTCCACGCGCCCAGGACCCCTGCTGAAGAGGCATACAACGAGAGCCATCAAGCGACCAGGAACATCATCGAACAAACAATCGGCGTCCTGAAGCAACGGTTCCACTGTCTGGATCACTCCGGTGGAGCCCTCCAGTATTCGCAGGAGCGAGTCTTCCAATTCATCATCGTTTGCTGCATGCTGCACAACCTGGCTATCCGCAGGACTCAGGCACTGCCACCTCACGTTGGACCACCACCTCAGGAGGAGGAGCAGGAGGAGGAGGAGGAGGAGGAGTACCAGCCCAGGAGGGAGGCAGAAGGTCCAAGGGCCGCCCATCGGCGGCTTATTGAACGTCACTTCTAGGCCCCCTGTCAGGGAATTGGTTGTGCCAATGAAAGAACATGATTGCAGCCGCTCCGCAAGCCCTCAGCCGGTTAAGGCAACAAACACTTCAAAGATCAAACATGGACAATCTGAATAAAGAAAATGGTTTAAAGTACAAACTCAGGGCCCTTCACACCTGAAAAGCAAAAACAGACGAAACCCCCAAAAAACACTCACACACATGACTCACTCCCACAACCTGGGGAGGATTAACAAAAGATTTAAACAAAAATGGCCTTCATCCTCGGCCTTCACAAAACACCCATTCCAAAAAACAAAACATTTGGCCACACCCTGTACTTTGTGGCCCGCAAGGGCAATGCCTTCTGCAAACTTTGGCGGCCCCTGCACGCCCTGCTGCTCCGCCTCAAAGTGAGGCAAGTGGCTGCTGCAAGGCTGGGGGAAGGCTCCTGAGGGGCACATGTCGTGATGGCAGATGCCCTTGGGGGTCGGACTAGACGAGGTCTGGCCCTCGAGGGGCCGGCTTGTGAATGCTGCAGCTGTGGCTGGGCAGCATCAGTCGCTGCAGCATCTCGTGGCAGCTCCACTGGGGGAGTGGCAGTGGTGGCTGGAGGAATGGGGGCAAGCTAGCGGATCGCAGGTGCTCGCTGGTCGCCTGAGACACTGGCACTCGCCCGGGCCAGCACTGCAGCATGCGCAGCAATCTGCCGAGGGACAGGCCGCTGTGCTGCTGCAGCGCGGCGGGTGCCCTGGAGATGCCTGGCTGACACAGCGAGTGTGGCAGTGGTGAGTGCCCGTGTTGCCCTGTTCTGTGACTGCATCAGAGCAGCCAGTCACTGCATGGCACCACTGATCACCTGGCCAGTCGCTGCTTGAGCTGCCCCGAATTCCGCCCGACTCGCTGCCTGATCTGCCCCGAATTCCGCCAAACTGGTGGCCTGTGAGGCCCCGAATTCGGTCACACTCCGAGACAGGGACTCGATGGCCTCAGGCATCCGTGCCATTACCCCCATGAGCTCCGTGTGCAGGCGCTGCAAGTCCGCGGACATGTCCTCGAGGAGGCGCAGCTCCTCGGCGGTGACCGTCTCCAGACTGGAGGCTGGATTCTCCCTCTGGGGAGAAGGCCGCCGAGCTGCCCGACCCTTCCTGCATTGCTGGACACCGCTGGGCCCAGCAATTGGACTCCCCTCCGACCCTTCCCCCCTCTGGGGAGAAGGCCGCTGAGCTTCCACCCCCCTCCCACGTTTCTGCAGGCCGCTGGTCCCAGGAGCTACACTCCTCTCCGACACTTCCCCCAGGCTCCCCTCCAGGGAAGACGTGTCCCCTACATTGGCATGGCTTGCCGCGGCTGAGGGTTCCCCTGATGGGCCGCCTTCCTCTTCCTCCTCCTCCTCCTCCTCTTCTGAGGGGCTGTCACTGGCAACTTCAGGGACCTGCTCCTCACCATCTGAAAGCAGGAAGGCACAAGAGTGGCTTTAGAGTGAGGAGAGGGCGTCAGCGAGGGATGCATGAGTGGTGGCATTCAGCGCATTGGTCGGACAGTGGCAAAGGATGTAGATCTGATGCGCAAGTGGGACGAGAGAGGTCCAAAAGGTGATGTCCTTACCATTGGTGCCCAGAACAGGGTCGGCATCTCCAGATGCAACGGGGCCAATCACCCGGGCACCCATGATGCGCTCCATGCGCTGATGCAGCTCGGTGAGCTGCTGGATCTGGGGTCCACCTCCCCCAGTCTCAGTCCGGCTCCTCTTATTATTGGCCAACTTGGCCTGCAAGAGAAAGGACGGCCTCTAAGTACAGTGTGTAGCCCTGATCTTGTGTGCACTGCCTCCCATGGTGGAATAGCCTGGCCAGTGTGTAGCACTGATCTTGTGTGCACTGCCTCCCATGGTGGAATAGCCTGGCCAGTGTGTAGCCCTGATCTTGTGTGCACTGCCTGCCATGATCGAATAGCCTGGCCAGTGTGTAGCCCTGATCTTGTGTGCACTGCCTCCCATGGTCGAATAGCCTGGCCAGTGTGTAGCCCTGATCTTGTGTGCACTGCCTCCCATGGTCGAATAGCTTGGTCAGTGTGTTAAGTGCCGAATGTGCAATTGATGTTCAAGACTGTCCCATAGCTGCTGCATGAGGGCTGGCCATTAGGGCTTTCAGGTCCCTTTGCCCATAATGTGAGGTGCACATGCAAGGATGAGGAGGACACTGGAAAGGGTACTCACCCTGGCAATCCTGGCGAGGTCATTTAGCTTTTTGCGGCATTGTACAGAGCGCCTGGGGACCTCACTGTTGGATGTCACCCTGGTGGCGACATGCCTCCAGGCTTTCCGGTAGACACGGGCCGCCGGCTTCTTCCCATTGTCCGGAAACAAGATATGGCGTCTCTTCTCCACAGCGCCAACCAGCACCCTCAGATCATGCTCTGAGAAGCGCTGCGCTCGTTCAAGGGCCTTCTCCATCCTTTCAGACGCTATTTGGGTCCAGCAGCAGTGTTCAGGCCTAGCTGGAGGGCTGAAGTGTCCAGGCCGTGGCAGCAGACCAACTCGCCCCTTCCCCCTTAAGAGCTGGCCGGCGCCAGGGTGTCTGCTGTCAATCAAGAAATGACCGCACCTGCGCTGCGCCCGGCATCGGCGGTATCGCTCAGCACCGCCGGCTTTGTGCCTAAAGAGAGTCGTGCATCGCCAGTTTTAGCGCTCGAGCAAACTCTTAGGGTGAAGCTACTGAATATCGGCGAAGTGGCCTCGACTTTGCGCCGGGCGCAAACATTAGCGGCCGCCCGACTTTACCACCCCAAAAGTGGCTACAATGAATTTCTAGGCCTGAATATCCAAATAATTATCCACTCAATTATCTATAAAATTAAACACAATTATCTACAGAACTAAACACAGAAATATACAAGGAATTATATGCTTACTTATGCACCTAATTAAACACTGAAGTATCCAAAGGATTATCTATGCGATTAACTATATAATTAAACACTGAAATATCCAATTAATTATCCTTTCAATTTTCCATCGAATTAAAGAGTGAAATATCCAAAGAATAATCCACGCAGTTATTCATCGAATTTAATGCTGAAATCTACAAAGAATTATCCTCTCAATTTCGTATAGAATTAAACACTGAAATATTTGAAGAATTATCCTCTCAATTATCTATAGAATTAAACACTGAAATATCTGAGGAATTATCCTTTCAATTATCTATAGCATTAAACATTGAAATATCCGAGGAATTATCCTCTCAATTGTCTATAGAATTAAACACTGAAATATCTGAGGAATTGTCGTCTCAATTACCTATAGAATTAAACACTGAAATGTCTGAGGAATTTTCCTCTCAATTATCGAATGAATTAAACACTGAAATATCTGAAGAATTATCCTCTCAATTATCTATAGAATTAAACTCTGACATATCTGAGGAATTATCCTCAGAATATCTATACAATTAAACACTGAAATATCTGAAGAATTATCCTCTCAATTATCTATAGAATTAAACACTGAAATGTACAAAGAATTATCCTCACAATATCTATAGAATGATACACTGAAATATCTGAGGAATTATCCTCACAATTATCTATATAACTAAACACTGAAATATCTGAGGAATTATCCTCTCAATTATCTATAGAATTAAACACTGAAATATCTGAAGAATTATCCTCTCAATTGTCTATAGAATTAAACACTGAAATAGTTGAAGAATTATCCTCTCAATTATCTATAGAATTAAACACTGAAATATTTGCAGAATTATCCTCACAATTATCTATAGAATTAAACACTGAAATATCTGAATAATTATCCAATCAATTACCTATAGAATTAAACACTGAAATATCTGAAGAAATATCCTTACAATATCTATAGAAATAAACACTGAAATATCTGAGGAATTATCCTCTCAATTATCTATAGAATTAAACACTGAAATAGCTGAAGAATTATCCTCTCAATTATCTATAGAATTAAACACTGAAATATCTGAGGAATTATCCTCTCAATTATCTATAGAATTAAACACTGCAATATCGGAGGAATTATCCTCTCAATTATGTATAGAATTAAACACTGATATATCTGAAGAATTATCCTCTCAATTATCTATAGAATTAAACACTGAAATATCTGAGGAATTTTCCTCTCAATTATCGAAAGAATTAAACACTGAAATATCTGAAGAATTATCCTCTCAATTATCTATAGAATTAAACTCTGACATATCTGAGGAATTATCCTCAGAATATCTATACAATTAAACACTGAAATATCTGAAGAATTATCCTCTCAATTATCTATAGAATTAAACACTGAAATGTACAAAGAATTATCCTCACAATATCTATAGAATGATACACTGAAATATCTGAGGAATTATCCTCACAATTATCTATATAACTAAACACTGAAATATCTGAGGAATTATCCTCTCAATTATCTATAGAATTAAACACTGAAATATCTGAAGAATTATCCTCTCAATTGTCTATAGAATTAAACACTGAAATAGTTGAAGAATTATCCTCTCAATTATCTATAGAATTAAACACTGAAATATTTGCAGAATTATCCTCACAATTATCTATAGAATTAAACACTGAAATATCTGAATAATTATCCAATCAATTAACTATAGAATTAAACACTGAAATATCTGAAGAAATATCCTTACAATATCTATAGAAATAAACACTGAAATATATGAGGAATTATCCTCTCAATTATCTATAGAATTAAACACTGAAATAGCTGAAGAATTATCCTCTCAATTGTCTATAGAATTAAACACTGAAATATCTGAGGAAATATCCTCTCAATTATCTATAGAATTAAACACTGAATATCTGAAGAATTATCCTGTCTATTATCTGCAGAATTAAACACTGAAATATCCAAAAAATTATCCTCTCAATTATCTATTGAATTAAACACTGCAATATCGGAGGAATTATCCTCTCAATTATGTATAGAATTAAACACTGATATATCTGAAGAATTATCCTCTCAATTATCGATAGAATTAAACACTGAAATAGCTGAAGAATTATCCTCTCAATTATCTAAAGAATTAAATACTGAAATATCTGAAGAATTATCCTCACAATATCTATAGAATTAATCACTGAAATATCTGAAGAATTATCCTGTCAATTATCTATAGAATTAAACACTGAAATATGTGAGGAATTATCCTCTCAATACTGTATAGAATTAAACACCGAAATATCTGAAGAATTATCCTCTCAATTCTCTATAGAATTAAACACTGAAATATCTGAAGAATTATCCTCTCAATTGTCTATAGAATTAAACACTGAAATAGTTGAAGAATTATCCTCTCAATTATCTATAGAATTAAACACTGAAATATTTGCAGAATTATCCTCACAATTATCTATAGAATTAAACACTGAAATATCTGAATAATTATCCAATCAATTACCTATAGAATTAAACACTGAAATATCTGAAGAAATATCCTTACAATATCTATAGAAATAAACACTGAAATATCTGAGGAATTATCCTCTCAATTATCTATAGAATTAAACACTGAAATAGCTGAAGAATTATCCTCTCAATTATCTATAGAATTAAACACTGAAATATCTGAGGAATTATCCTCTCAATTATCTATAGAATTAAACACTGCAATATCGGAGGAATTATCCTCTCAATTATGTATAGAATTAAACACTGATATATCTGAAGAATTATCCTCTCAATTATCTATAGAATTAAACACTGAAATATCTGAGGAATTTTCCTCTCAATTATCGAAAGAATTAAACACTGAAATATCTGAAGAATTATCCTCTCAATTATCTATAGAATTAAACTCTGACATATCTGAGGAATTATCCTCAGAATATCTATACAATTAAACACTGAAATATCTGAAGAATTATCCTCTCAATTATCTATAGAATTAAACACTGAAATGTACAAAGAATTATCCTCACAATATCTATAGAATGATACACTGAAATATCTGAGGAATTATCCTCACAATTATCTATATAACTAAACACTGAAATATCTGAGGAATTATCCTCTCAATTATCTATAGAATTAAACACTGAAATATCTGAAGAATTATCCTCTCAATTGTCTATAGAATTAAACACTGAAATAGTTGAAGAATTATCCTCTCAATTATCTATAGAATTAAACACTGAAATATTTGCAGAATTATCCTCACAATTATCTATAGAATTAAACACTGAAATATCTGAATAATTATCCAATCAATTAACTATAGAATTAAACACTGAAATATCTGAAGAAATATCCTTACAATATCTATAGAAATAAACACTGAAATATATGAGGAATTATCCTCTCAATTATCTATAGAATTAAACACTGAAATAGCTGAAGAATTATCCTCTCAATTGTCTATAGAATTAAACACTGAAATATCTGAGGAAATATCCTCTCAATTATCTATAGAATTAAACACTGAATATCTGAAGAATTATCCTGTCTATTATCTGCAGAATTAAACACTGAAATATCCAAAAAATTATCCTCTCAATTATCTATTGAATTAAACACTGCAATATCGGAGGAATTATCCTCTCAATTATGTATAGAATTAAACACTGATATATCTGAAGAATTATCCTCTCAATTATCGATAGAATTAAACACTGAAATAGCTGAAGAATTATCCTCTCAATTATCTAAAGAATTAAATACTGAAATATCTGAAGAATTATCCTCACAATATCTATAGAATTAATCACTGAAATATCTGAAGAATTATCCTGTCAATTATCTATAGAATTAAACACTGAAATATGTGAGGAATTATCCTCTCAATACTGTATAGAATTAAACACCGAAATATCTGAAGAATTATCCTCTCAATTCTCTATAGACCTAAACACTGAAATATCTGAAGAAATATCCTCTGTATTATCTATAGAATTAAACACTGAAATATAAGAGGAATTATCCTCTCAATTATCTACAGAATTAAACACTGAAATATCTGAGGAATTATCCTCTCAATTATCTATAGAATTAAACACTGAAATATCTGAAGAATTATCCTCTCAATTCTGTATAGAATTAAGCACTGAAATATCTGAAGAATTATCCTCACAATATCTATAGAATTAAACACTGAAATATCTGACGAATTATCCTCTCAATTATCTATAGAATTAAACTCTGAAATATCTGAAGAAATATCCTGTCAATTATATATAGAATTAAACACTGAAATATCTGAGGAATTATCCTCTCAATTATCTATAGAATTAAACACTGAAGTATCTGAAGAATTATCCTCTCAATTATCTATAGAATTAAACACTGAAATATCCAAAGAATTATCCTCTCAATTCTGTATAAACTTAAACACTGAAATATCTGAAGAATTATCCTCTCAATTATCTATAGAATTAAACACTGAAGTATCTGAAGAATTATCCTGTCAATTAGCTATAGAATTAAACACTGAAATATCTGAAGAATTCTCCTCTCAATTATGTATAGAATTAAACACCGATATGTCTGAAGAATTATCCTCTCAATTATCAATAGAATTAAACACTGAAATATCTGAAGAATTATCCTCTCAATTATCTATAGATTTATACACTGAAGTATCTGATGAATTATCCTCAAAATATCTATAGAATTAAACACTGAAATATCTGGAGAATTAGCCTCTCAATTATCGATAGATTTAAAAACTTTAATATCTGAGGATTTATCCTCTCAATTCTGTATAGAATGACACCCTGATATATCTGAAGACTTATCCTCTCAATTATCTATAGAATTAAACACTGAAATATTTGAGGAATTATCCTCTCAATTCTGTATAGAATTAAACACTGAAATATCTGAAGAATTATCCTCTCAATTCTCTATAGACCTAAACACTGAAATATCTGAAGAAATATCCTCTGAATTATCTATAGAATTAAACACTGAAATATATGAGGAATTATCCTCTCAATTATCTACAGAATTAAACACTGAAATATCTGAAGAATTATCCTCTCAATTATCTATAGAATTATACACTGAAATATTTGAGGAATTATCCTCTCAATTCTGCATAGCATTAAACACTGAAGTATCTGAAGAATTATCCTCTCAATTATCTACAGAATTAAACACTGAAATATCTGAAGAATTAACCTCTCAATTCTGTATAGAATTAATCACTGAAATATCTGAAGAATTAAATCACAATATCTATAGAATTAAACACTGAAATATCTGAGGAATTAACCTCACAATATCTATATAATTAAACACTGAAATATCTGAGGAATTATCCTCACAATATCTATAGATTTAAACACTGAAATATCTGAGGAATTATCCTCTCAATGACCTGTAGAATTAAACACTGAAATATCTGACGAATTATCCTCTCAATTATCAATAGAATTAAACACTGAAGTATCTGAAGAATTATCCTCTCAATTATTTATAGAATTAAACACTGAAATATCCAAAGAATTATCCTCTGAATTCTGTATAGATGTAAACAGTGAAATATCTGAGGAATTATCCTTTCAATTATCTATAGAATTCAACACTGAAATATCTGAAGAATTATCCTCTCAATTTTGTATAGAATTAAACACTGAAATATCTGAAGAATTATCCTCACAATATATATAGAATTAATCACTGAAATATCTGAAGAATTATCCTCTCAATTATCGATAGAATTAAACACTGAAATATGTGAGGAATTACCCTCTCAATACTGTATAGAATTAAGCACTGAAATATCTGAAGAATTATCCTCACAATATCTATAGAATTAAACACTGAAATATCTGACGAATTATGCTCACAATATATATAGAATTAATCACTGAAATATCTGAAGAATCATCCTCACAATATATATAGAATTAATCACTGAAATATCTGAAGAATTATCCTCTCAATTATCTATAGAATTAAACACTGAAATATCTGAAGAATTATCCTCTAAATTCTGTATAGAATTAAGCACTGAAATATCTGAAGAATTATCCTCACAATATCTATAGAATTAAACACTGAAATATCTGACGAATTATCCTCTCAATTATCTATTGAATTAAACACTGAAATATCTGACGAAGTATCCTCTCAATTATCTATTGAATTAAACACTGAAATATCTGAAGAATTATCCTCTCAATTATCTATAGAATTAAACACTGAAATATCTGAAGAATTATCCACTCAATTACCTATAGAATTAAACACTGAAATATCTGAAGAATTATCTTCACAATATGTAGAGAATTAAACACTGAAATATCTGTGGAATTATCCTCTCAATTATCTATAGAATTAAACACTGAAGTATCTGAAGAATTATCCTGTCAATTAGCTATAGAATTAAACACTGAAATATCTGAAGAATTATCCTCTCAATTATGTATAGAATTAAACACCGATATATCAGAAGAATTATCCTCTCAATTATCAATAGAATTAAACACTGAAATATCTGAAGAATTATCCTCTCAATTATCTATAGATTTATACACTGAGGCATCTGATGAATGATCCTCAAAATATCTATAGAATTAAACACTGAAATTTCTGGAGAATTAGCCTCTCAATTATCTATAGATTTAAAAACTTTAATATCTGAGGATTTATCCTCTCAATTCTGTATAGAATGAAACCCTGATATATCTGAAGACTTATCCTCTCAATTATCTATAGAATTAAACACTGAAATATTTGAGGAATTATCCTCTCAATTGTGTATAGAATTAAACACTGAAATATCTGAAGAATTATCCTCTCAATTCTCTATAGACCTAAACACTGAAATATCTGAAGAAATATCCTCTGAATTATCTATAGAATTAAACATTGAAATATATGAGGAATTATCCTCTCAATTATCTACAGAATTAAACACTGAAATATCTGAAGAATTATCCTCTCAATTATCTATAGAATTAAACACTGAAATATTTGAGGAATTATCCTCTCAATTCTGCATAGCATTAAACACTGAAGTATCTGAAGAATTATCCTCTCAATTATCTATAGAATTAAACACTGAAATATATGAGGAATTATCCTCTCAATTATCTATAGAATTAAACACTGAAATATCTGAAGAATTAACCTCTCAATTCTGTATAGAATTAATCACTGAAATATCTGAAGAATTAAATCACAATATCTATAGAATTAAACACTGAAATATCTGAGGAATTAACCTCACAATATCTATATAATTAAACACTGAAATATCTGAGGAATTATCCTCACAATATCTATAGAATTAAACACTGAAATATCTGAGGAATTATCCTCTCAATTACCTGTAGAATTAAACACTGAAATATCTGACGAATTATCCGCTCAATTATCTATAGAATTCAACACTGAAATATCTAAAGAATTATCCTCTCAATTTTGCATAGAATTAAACACTGAAATATCTGAAGAATTATCCTCACAATATATATAGAATTAATCACTGAAATATCTGAAGAATTATCCTCTCAATTATCTATAGAATTAAACACTGAAATATGTGAGGAATTATCCTCTCAATACTGTATAGAATTAAACACCGAAATATCTGAAGAATTATCCTTTCAATTATCTATAGAATTAAACACTGAAATATCTGAAGAATTATCCTCTCAATTATCTGTAGAATTAAACATTGAAATATCTGAGGAATTATCCTCTCAATTATCTATAGAATTAAACACTGAAATATCTGAAGAATTATCCTCTCAATCCTGTATAGAATAAAACACTGAAATATCTGAGGAATTATCCTCACAATATCTATAGAATTAAACACTGAAATATCTGAGGAATTATCCTCTCAATTATCGATAGAATTAAACACTGAAATATCTGAGGAATTATCCTCTCAATTATCTATAGAATTAAACACTGAAGTATCTGAAGAATTATCCTCTCAATTATCTATAGAATTAAACACTGAAATATCCAAAGAATTATCCTCTCAATTCTGTATAGACTTAAACACTGAAATATCTGATGAATTATCCTCTCAATTATCTATAGAATTAAACACTGAAGTATCTGAAGAATTATCCTGTCAATTAGCTATAGAATTAAACACTGAAATATCTGAAGAATTATCCTCTCAATTATGTATAGAATTAAACACCGATATATCTGAAGAATTATCCTCTCAATTATCAATAGAATTAAACACTGAAATATCTGAAGAATTATCCTCTCAATTATCTATAGAATTATACACTGAAGTATCTGAAGAATTATCCTCAAAATATCTTTAGAATTAAACACTGAAATATCTGGAGAATTATCCTCTCAATTATCTATAGAATTAAAAACTGTAATATCTGACGAATTATCCTCTCAATTCTGTATAGAATGAAACCCTGATATATCTGAAGAACTTTCCTCTCAATTATCTATAGAATTAAACACTGAAATATATGAGGAATTATCCTCTCAATTATCTACAGAATTAAACATTGAAATATCTGAAGAATTATCCTCTGAATTATCTATAGAATTAAACACTGAAATATTTGAGGAATTATCCTCTCAATTCTGTATAGAATTAAACACTGAAGTATCTGAAGAATTATCCTCTCAATTATCTATAGAATTAAACACTGAAATATATGAGGAATTATCCTCTCAATTATCTATAGAATTAAACACTGAAATGTTTGCAGAATTATCCTCACAATTATCTATAGAATTAAACACTGAAATATCTGAATAATAATCCAATCAATTACCTATAGAATTAAACACTGAAATATCTGAAGAAATATCCTTACAATATCTATAGAAATAAACACTGAAATATCTGAGGAATTATCCTCTCAATTATCTATAGAATTAAACACTGAAATAGCTGAAGAATTATCCTCTCAATTATCCATAGAATTAAACACTGAAATATCTGAGGAATTATCCTCTCAATTATCTATAGAATTAAACACTGAATATCTGAAGAATTATCCTCTCTATTATCTGCAGAATTAAACACTGAAATATCCAAAAAATTATCCTCTCAATTATCTATTGAATTAAACGCTGTAATATCGGAGGAATTATCCTCTCAATTATGTATAGAATTAAACACTAATATATTTGAAGAAGTATCCTCTCAATTATCTATAGAATTAAACACTGAAATAGCTGAAGAATTATCCTATCAATTATCTAAAGAATTAAATACTGAAATATCTGAAGAATTACCCTCACAATATCTCTAGAATTAATCACTGAAATATCTGAAGAATTATCCTCTCAATTATCTATAGAATTAAACACTGAAATATGTGAGGAATTATCCTCTCAATACTGTATAGAATTAAACACCGAAATATCTGAAGAATTATGCTTTCAATTATCTATAGAATTAAACACTGAAATATCTGAAGAATTATCCTCTCAATTATCTATAGAATTAAACATTGAAATATCTGAGGAATTATCCTCTCAATTATCTATAGAATTAAACACTGAAATATCTGAAGAATTATCCTCTCAATTCTGCATAGAATTAAGCACTGAAATATCTGAAGAATTATCCTCACAATATCTATAGAATTAAACACTGAAATATCTGAGGAATTATCCTCTCAATTATCTATAGAATTAAACACTGAAATATCTGACGAAGTATCCTCTCAATTATCTATTGAATTAAACACTGAAATATCTGAAGAATTATCCTCTCAATTATCTATAGAATTAAACACTGAAATATCTGAAGAATTATCCTCTTAGTCATCTATAGAATTAAACACTGAAATATTTGAGGAATTATCCACTCAATTACCTATAGAATTAAACACTGAAATATCTGAAGAATTATCTTCACAATATGTATCGAATTAAACACTGAAATATCTGAGGAATTATCCTCTCAATTATCTATAGAATTAAACTCTGAAATATCTGATGAAATATCCTCTCAATTATCTATAGAATTAAAAAATGAAATATCCAAAGAATTATCCTCTCAATTCTGTATGGACTTAAACACTGAAATATCTGAAGAATTATCCTCTCAATTATCTACTGAATTAAACACTGAAATATCTGAGGAATTATCCTCTCAATTATCTATAGAATTAAACTCTGAAATATCTGATGAAATATCCTCTCAATTATCTATAGAATTAAACACTGAAATATCTGAAGAATAATCCTCTCAATTATGTATAGAATTAAACACCGATATATTTGAAGAATTATCCTTTCAATTATCAATAGAATTAAACACTGAAATATCTGAAGAATTATCCTCTCAATTATCTATAGATTTATACACTGAAGTATCTGATGAATTATCCTCAAAATATCTATAGAATTAAACACTGAAATATCTGGAGAATTAGCCTCTCAATTATCTATAGATTTAAAAACTGTAATATCTGAGGATTTATCCTTTCAATTCTGTATAGAATGAAACCCTGATATATCTGAAGACTTATCCTCTCAATTATCTATAGAATTAAACACTGAAATATTTGAGGAATTATCCTCTCAATTCTGTATAGAATTAAACACTGAAATATCTGAAGAATTATCCTCTCAATTCTCTATAGGCCTAAACACTGAAATATCAGAAGAAATATCCTCTGAATTATCTATAGAATTAAACACTGAAATATATGAGGAATTATCCTCTCAATTATCTACAGAATTAAACACTGAAATATCTGAAGAATTATCCTCTCAATTATCTATAGAATTAAACACTGAAATATTTGAGGAATTATCCTCTCAATTCTGTATAGCATTAAACACTGAAGTATCTGAAGAATTATCCTCTCAATTATCTATAGAATTAAACACTGAAATATATGAGAATTGTCCTCTCAATTATCTATAGAATTAAACACTGAAATATCTGAAGAATTAACCTCTCAATTCTGTATCGAATTAATCACTGAAATATCTGAAGAATTAAATCACAATATCTATAGAATTAAACACTGAAATATCTGAGGAATTAACCTCACAATATCTATAGAATTAAACACTGAAATATCTGAGGAATTAACCTCACAATATCTATATAATTAAACACTGAAATATCTGAGGAATTATCCTCACAATTATCTATAGAAATAAACACTGAAATATCTGAGGAATTATCCTCTCAATTATCTGTAGAATTAAACACTGAAATATCTGACGAATTATCCTCTCAATTATCTATAGAATTAAACACTGAAGTATCTGAAGAATTATCCTCTCAATTATTTATAGAATTAAACACTGAAATATCCAAAGAATTATCCTCTGAATTCTGTATAGACTTAAGCAGTGAAATATCTGAGGAATTATCCTCTCAATTATCTATAGAATTCAACACTGAAATATCTGAAGAATTATCCTCTCAATTTTGTATAGAATTAAACACTGTAATATCTGAAGAATTATCCTCACAATATATATAGAATTAATCACTGAAATATCTGAAGAATTATCCTCTCAATTATCTATTGAATTAAACACCGAAATATCTGAAGAATTATCCTTTCAATTATCTATTGAATTAAACACTGAAATATCTGAAGAATTATCCTCTCAATTATCTACAGAATTAAACATTGAAATATCTCAGGAATTATCCTCTCAATTATCTATAGAATTAAACAATGAAATATCTGAAGAATTATCCTCTCAATTCTGTATAGAATTAAACACTGAAATATCTGAGGAATTATCCTCACAATATCTATAGAATTAAACACTGAAATATCTGAGGAATTATCCTCTCAATTATCTGTAGAATTAAACACTGAAATATCTGAAGAATTAACCTCTCAATTCTGTACAGAATTAATCACTGAAATATCTGAAGAATTAAATCACAATATCTATAGAATTAAACACTGAAATTTCTGAGGAATTATCCTCACAATATCTATAGAATTAAACACTGAGATATCTGACGAAGTATCTTCTCAATTTTATATATAGAATTAAACACTGAAATATCTGAAGAATTATCCTCTCAATTATCCATAGAATTAAACACAATTCTCCACAGAAATAAACACTGAAATGTACAATGAATTATACTCTCAATTCTGCATCGAAATAACACTGAAATATCCAAAAAATAATCATCACAATATCTATATAATTAAACACTGAAATATACAAAGAATAATCCAAACAATTATACATCGAATTAAAGACTGAAATCTACATAGAATAATCCAAACAATTATACCTCGAATTTAACACTGAAATCTACAAAGAATTATCTGCTCAATTATCCATAAATTAAAAACTGAAATAAAGAAAGAATTATCCTCACAATATCTATATAATTAAACACTGAAATATATGACGAATTATCCTCTCAATTATCTATAGAATTAAACACTGAAGTATCTGAAGAATTATCCTCTCAATTATTTATAGAATTAAACACTGAAATATCCAAAGAATTATCCTCTGAATTCTGTATAGACTTAAACAATGAAATATTTGAGGAATTATCCTCTCAATTATCTATCGAATTCAACACTGAAATATCTGAAGAAATATCCTCTCAATTATCTATAGAATTAAACACTGAAATATCTGAAGAATTAACCTCACAATATCTATAGAATTAATCACTGAAATATCTGAAGAATTATCCTCTCAATTATCTATAGAATTAAACACTGAAATATGTGAGGAATTATCCTCTCAATACTGTATAGAATTAAACACCGAAATATCTGAAGAATTATCTTTTCAATTATCTATAGAATTAAACACTGAAATATCTGAATAATTATCCTCTCAATTATCTATAGAATTAAACACTGAAATACCTGAAGAATTATCCTCTCAATTCTGTATAGAATTAAGCACTGAAACATCTGAAGAATTATCCTCACAATTTCTATAGAATTAAACACTGAAATATCTGAGGAATTAACCTCAAAATATCTATATAATTAAACACTGAAATATCTGAGGAATTATCCTCACAATATCTATAGAATTAAACACTGAAATATCTGAGGAATTATCCTCTCAATTATCTATAGAATTAAACACTGAAATATCTGACGAAGTATCCTCTCAATTATATATAGAATTAAACACTGAAATATCTGAAGAATTATCCTTTCAATTCTCTATAGACCTAAACACTGAAATATCTGAAGAAATATCCTCTGAATTATCTATAGAATTAAACACTGAAATATATGAGGAATTATCCTCTCAATTATCTACAGAATTAAACACTGAAATATCTGAAGAATTATCCTCTCAATTATCTATAGTATTAAACACTGAAATATTTGAGGAATTATCCTCTTAATTCTGTATAGCATTAAACACTGAAGTATCTGAAGAATTATCCTCTCAATTATCTATAGAATTAAACACTGAAATATATGAGGAATTATCCTCTCAATTATCTATAGAATTAAACACTGAAATATCTGAAGAATTAACCTCTCAATTCTGTATAGAATTAATCACTGAAATATCTGAAGAATTAAATCACAATATCTATAGAATTAAACACTGAAATATCTGAGGAATTAACCTCACAATATCTATATAATTAAACACTGAAATATCTGAGGAATTATCCTCACAATATCTATAGAATTAAACACTGAAATATCTGAGGAATTATCCTCTCAATTATCTGTAGAATTAAACACTGAAATATCTGACGAATTATCCTCTCAATTATCTATAGAATTAAACACTGAAGTATCTGAAGAATTATCCTCTCAATTATTTATAGAATTAAACACTGAATTATCCAAAGAATTATCCTCTGAATTCTGTATAGACTTAAGCAGTGAAATATCTGAGGAATTATCCTCTCAATTATCTATAGAATTCAACACTGAAATATCTGAAGAATTATCCTCTCAATTTTGTATAGAATTAAACACTGAAATATCTGAAGAATTATCCTCACAATATATATAGAATTAATCACTGAAATATCTGAAGAATTATCCTCTCAATTATCTATAGAATTAAACATCGAAATATCTGAAGAATTATCCTTTCAATTATGTATAGAATTAAACACCGATATATCTGAAGAATTATCTCTCAATTATCAATAGAATTAAACACTGAAATATCTGAAGAATTATCCTCTCAATTAAGTATAGAATTAAACACCGATATATCTGAAGAATTATCCTCTCAATTATCAATAGAATTAAACACTGAAATATCTGGAGAATTATCCTCTCAATTATCTATAGAATTAAAAACTGTAATATCTGAGGAATTATCCTCTCAATTCTGTATAGAATGAAACCTTGATATATCTGAAGAATTATCCTC
Source organism: Somniosus microcephalus (assembly GCF_052327205.1). NCBI lineage: Eukaryota > Metazoa > Chordata > Chondrichthyes > Squaliformes > Somniosidae > Somniosus > Somniosus microcephalus. The sequence goes on along the minus strand of NW_028225187.1, from coordinate 41,127,741 downwards.
TCAATTATCTATAGAATTAAACACTGAAATATTTGAGGAATTATCCTCTCAATTCTGTATTGAATTAAACACTGAAATATCTGAAGAATTATCCTCTCAATTCTGTATAGACCTAAACACTGAAATATCTGAAGAAATATCCTCTCAATTATCTATAGAATTAAACACTGAAATATATGAGGAATTATCCTCTCAATTATCTACAGAATTAAACACTGAAATATCTGAAGAATTATCCTCTCAATTATCTATAGAATTAAACACTGAAATATTTGAGGAATTATCCTCTCAATTCTGTATAGAATTAAACACTGAAGTATCTGAAGAATTATCCTCTCAATTATCGATAGAATTAAACACTGAAATATATGAGGAATTATCCTCTCAATTATCTATAGAATTAATCACTGAAATATCTGAAGAATTAAATCACAATATCTATAGAATTAAACACTGAAATATCTGAGGAATTAACCTCACATTATCTGTATAATTAAACACTGAAATATCTGAGGAATTATCCTCACAATATCTATAGAATTAAACACTCAAATATCTGAGGAATTATCCTCTCAATTATCTGTAGAATTAAACACTGAAATATCTGACGAATTATCCTCTCAATTATCTATAGAATTAAACACTGAAGTATCTGAAGAATTATCCTCTCAATTATTTATAGAATTAAACACTGAATTATCCAAAGAATTATCCTCTGAATTCTGTATAGACTTAAGCAGTGAAATATCTGAGGAATTATCCTCTCAATTATCTATAGAATTCAACACTGAAATATCTGAAGAATTATCCTCTCAATTTTGTATAGAATTAAACACTGAAATATCTGAAGAATTATCCTCACAATATATATAGAATTAATCACTGAAATATCTGAAGAATTATCCTCTCAATTATCTATAGAATTAAACACCGAAATATCTGAAGAATTATCCTTTCAATTATCTATAGAATTAAACACTGAAATATCTGAAGAATTATCCTCTCAATTATCTATAGAATTAAACACTGAAATATCTGAAGAATTATCCTCTCAATTCTGAATAGAATTAAACACTGAAATATCTGAAGAATTATCCTCACAATATATATAGAATTAATCACTGAAATATCTGAAGAATTATCCTCTCAATTATCTATAGAATTAAACACCGAAATATCTTAAGAATTATCCCCTCAATTATCTATAGAATTAAACATTGAAATATCTGAGGAATTATCCTCTCAATTATCTATAGAATTAAACACTGAAATATCTGAAGAATTATCCTCTCAATTCTGTATAGAATTAAACACTGAAATATCTGATGAATTATCCTCTCAATTATCTATAGAATTAAACACTGAAGTATCTGAAGAATTATCCTCTCAATTATCTATAGAATTAAACACTGAAATATCCAAAGAATTATCCTCTCAATTCTGTATAGACTTAAACACTTAAATATCTGAAGAATTATCCTCTCAATTATCTATAGAATTAAACACTGAATTATCTGAAGAATAATCCTGTCAATTAGCTATAGAATTAAACACTGAAATATCTGAAGAATTATCCTCTCAATTATGTATAGAATTAAACACCGATATATCTGAAGAATTATCCTCTCAATTATCAATAGAATTAAACACTGAAATATCTGAAGAATTATCCTCTCAATTAAGTATAGAATTAAACACCGATATATCTGAAGAATTATCCTCTCAATTATCAATAGAATTAAACACTGAAATATCTGGAGAATTATCCTCTCAATTATCTATAGAATTAAAAACTGTAATATCTGAGGAATTATCCTCTCAATTCTGTATAGAATGAAACCTTGATATATCTGAAGAATTATCCTCTCAATTATCTATAGAATTAAACACTGAAATATTTGAGGAATTATCCTCTCAATTCTGTATAGAATTAAACACTGAAATATCTGAAGAATTATCCTCTCAATTCTGTATAGACCTAAACACTGAAATATCTGAAGAAATATCCTCTCAATTATCTATAGAATTAAACACTGAAATATATGAGGAATTATCCTCTCAATTATCTACAGAATTAAACACTGAAATATCTGAAGAATTATCCTCTCAATTATCTATAGAATTAAACACTGAAATATTTGAGGAATTATCCTCTCAATTCTGTATAGAATTAAACACTGAAGTATCTGAAGAATTATCCTCTCAATTATCTATAGAATTAAACACTGAAATATATGAGGAATTATCCTCTCAATTATCTATAGAATTAATCACTGAAATATCTGAAGAATTAAATCACAATATCTATAGAATTAAACACTGAAATATCTGAGGAATTAACCTCACATTATCTGTATAATTAAACACTGAAATATCGGAGGAATTATCCTCACAATATCTATAGAATTAAACACTCAAATATCTGAGGAATTATCCTCTCAATTATCTGTAGAATTAAACACTGAAATATCTGACGAATTATCCTCTCAATTATCTATAGAATTAAACACTGAAGTATCTGAAGAATTATCCTCTCAATTATTTATAGAATTAAACACTGAATTATCCAAAGAATTATCCTCTGAATTCTGTATAGACTTAAGCAGTGAAATATCTGAGGAATTATCCTCTCAATTATCTATAGAATTCAACACTGAAATATCTGAAGAATTATCCTCTCAATTTTGTATAGAATTAAACACTGAAATATCTGAAGAATTATCCTCACAATATATATAAAATTAATCACTGAAATATCTGAAGAATTATCCTCTCAATTATCTATAGAATTAAACACCGAAATATCTGAAGAATTATCCTTTCAATTATCTATAGAATTAAACACTGAACTATCTGAAGAATTATCCTCTCAATTATCTATAGAATTAAACACTGAAATATCTGAAGAATTATCCTCTCAATTCTGGATAGAATTAAACACTGAAATATCTGAAGAATTATCCTCACAATATATATAGAATTAATCACTGAAATATCTGAAGAATTATCCTCTCAATTATCTATAGAATTAAACACCGAAATATCTTAAGAATTATCCTCTCAATTATCTATAGAATTAAACATTGAAATATCTGAGGAATTATCCTCTCAATTATCTATAGAATTAAACACTGAAATATCTGAAGAAATATCCTCTCAATTCTGTATAGAATTAAACACTGAAATATCTGATGAATTATCCTCTCAATTATATATAGAATGAAACACTGAAGTATCTGAAGAATTATCCTCTCAATTATCTATAGAATTAAACACTGAATTATCTGAAGAATTATCCTGTCAATTAGCTATAGAATTAAACACTGAAATATCTGAAGAATTATCCTCTCAATTATGTATAGAATTAAACACCGATATATCTGAAGAATTATCCTCTCAATTATCAATAGAATTAAACACTGAAATATCTGAAGAATTATCCTCTCAATTAAGTATAGAATTAAACACCGATATATCTGAAGAATTATCCTCTCAATTATCAATAGAATTAAACACTGAAATATCTGGAGAATAATCCTCTCAATTATCTATAGAATTAAAAACTTTAATATCTGAGGAATTATCCTCTCAATTCTGTATAGAATGAAACCTTGATATATCTGAAGAATTATCCTCTCAATTATCTATAGAATTAAACACTGAAATATTTGAGGAATTATCCTCTCAATTCTGTATAGAATTAAACACTGAAATATCTGAAGAATTATCCTCTCAATTCTGTATAGACCTAAACACTGAAATATCTGAAGAAATATCCTCTCAATTATCTATAGAATTAAACACTGAAATATATGAGGAATTATCCTCTCAATTATCTACAGAATTAAACACTGAAATATCTGAAGAATTATCCTCTCAATTATCTATAGAATTAAACACTGAAATATTTGAGGAATTATCCTCTCAATTCTGTATAGAATTAAACACTGAAGTATCTGAAGAATTATCCTCACAATTATCTATAGAATTAAACACTGAAATATATGAGGAATTATCCTCTCAATTATCTATAGAATTAATCACTGAAATATCTGAAGAATTAAATCACAATATCTATAGAATTAAACACTGAAATATCTGAGGAATTAACCTCACATTATCTGTATAATTAAACACTGAAATATCTGAGGAATTATCCTCACAATATCTATAGAATTAAACACTCAAATATCTGAGGAATTATCCTCTCAATTATCTGTAGAATTAAACACTGAAATATCTGACGAATTATCCTCGCAATTATCTATAGAATTAAACACTGAAGTATCTGAAGAATTATCCTCTCAATTATCTATAGAAATAAACCCTGAAATATCCAAAGAATTATCCTCTGAATTCTGTATAGACTTAAACAGTGAAATATCTGAGGAATTATCCTCTCAATTATCTGTAGAATTCAACACTGAAATATCTGAAGAATTATCCTCTCAATTTTGTATAGAATTAAACACTGAAATATCTGAAGAATTATCCTCACGATATCTATAGAATTAAACACTGAAATATCCAAAGAATTATCCTCTCAATTATCTATAGAATTAAACACTGAAATATCTGAAGAATTATCCTCTCAATTATCTATAGGATTAAACACTGAAATATCTGAAGAATTATCCTCTCAATTATCTGTAGAATTAAACACTGAAATATCTGAGGAATTATCCTTTCAATTATTTATAGAATTAAACACTGAAATATTTGAAGAATTATCCTCTCAATTATCTATAGAATTAAACACTGAAATATCTGAGGAATTATCCTCTCAATTATCTATAGAATTAAGCACTGAAATATCTGAGGAATTATCCTCTCAATTATCTATAAAATTAAACACTGAAATATTTGAAAAATTATCCTCTCAATTATCTATAGAATTAAACAGTGAAGTATCTGAAGAATTATCCTCTCAAATTTCTATAGAATTAAACATTGAAATATCTGAAGAATTATCCTCTCAATTATCTGTAGAATTAAACACTGATGTACCTGAAAAATTATCCTCTCAATTATCTATAGAATTAAACATTGAAATATCCAAAGAATTATCCTCACAATATCTATAGAATTAGACACTGAAATATACAAATTATTATCTACTCAATTGTCCATCGAATTAAACACTGCAATATCCAAAGAATTATCTTTACAATATCTGTAACAGTAGACATTGAAATATCCAAAAAATTACCAACAAAATTTTCCATCGAATTAAACACTGAATATCCAAGTAGTTATCCACTCAATTATCTATATACTTAAACACAATTATCTACAGATATAAACACTGAAATGTACAAGGAATTATACTTTCAATTATGCACCAAATTAAGCACTGAAGTATCCAAAGGATTATCTATGCAATTAACTATATAATTAAACACTGAAATATCTGAAGAATTATCCTCTCAATTGTCCATCGAATTAAACACTGAAATATCCAAAGAATTACCCTCACAATGTATCTATAGTATTAAACACTGAAATATCAAAAGAATTAAACACACTATTATCTATGCAATTAAACTTCGAATTAAACACTGAAATATTCATAGAATTATCCTCTTAATTTTTCATTAATTAAACTTTGCAATATCCAAAGAGGTATCAATATAATTATCTAAAGAATTAAACACTGAACTATACAAAGAATTATTTTCTCAATTATTGATAGAATTAAACACTGAAATATCCAAAGAATTATCCAGGCACTTATCTATAGAATGAAACACTGAATGTTCAAAGAATTATCCTCAAAATATCTATATAATAAAACACTGAAATATCCAAAGAATTACCAACACAAGTTTCCATCGAATTAAACAATGAATAGCCACATAATTATCCACTCAATTATCTGTATAATTAAACACAATTCTCTACAGAAATAAACACTGAAATGTACAATGAATTATACTCTCAATTCTGCATCGAATTAAACACTGAAATATCCAAAAAATAATCATCACAATATCTATATAATGAAACACTGAAATATACAAAGAATAATCCAAACAATTATACATCGAATTAAATACTGAAATCTACAAAGAATAATCCAAACAATTATACATCGAATTTAACACTGAAATCTACAAAGAATTATCTGCTCAATTATCCATAAATTAAAAACTGAAATAAAGAAAGAATTATCCTCACAATATCCATATAATTAAACACTGAAATATACAAAGAATTATCCTCACAATTATCTGCAGATTAAACACTGAAATGTCCAAAGAATTATCCATATAATTATCTAAAGAATTAAACACTGAACAATGCAAAGAATTATTATCTCAACTATCTATAGAATTAAACACTGAAATATCCAAATAATTATCCTGTCAATTATCTAAAGGATTAAACACAGAAATATCCGAAGGATTATCCACTCAATTATCTATAGAATTAAACACTGGAATATGCAAGGAATTATCATCTCTATTACGGTGGCATAGTGGATAGCACTGTTGCCTCACAGCATCAGGGACCCGGATTCAAATCTGGCCTCGGGCGACTGTCTGTGTGGAGTTTGTACATTCTCCCTGTGTCTGCGTGGGTTTCCTCCGGGTGCTCCGGTTTCCTCCCACAGTCTAAAGATGTGCAGATTAGGTTGATTTGGCTATGCTAAATTGACCCTTAGTGTTAGGAGATTAAATACGTGGGGTTACAGGGATAGGGTGGGATATGTGTCATTGCAGGCTCGATGGGCCGAAATGGCCTCTATCTGCACTGTAGATTCTGTGATTATCCATCGAATTGAACACTGAAATATTCAAAGAATTATCCACACAATTATCAATCGAATTAAACACTGAAATATACAAAGGTTATCCTCTCAAATATCCATCGAATTAAACATTGAGATATCGAAAGAATAATCCACACTATTATACATCGAATTAAACACTAGAATCTACAAAGAATTCACCTCTCAATTATGTATAGAATTAAACACTGAAATAGCCAAAGAATTGTCCTCACAATTATCTACCGAATCAAATACTGACATACTCAAATTCTTTTGTTCTGCATTACCGACTGATCTATCCAAATATAACTTCTTTCTGGACTCCTATTCACTTACAGGATATTATTAAAATATTATTTGCAGCAGACACACGTTTCAGTTCCCCTGCGCTTCTTGCTGCAATGACCCCACTATGGTGTAACCATTGAATGATTGGTATTTCTACAAACCTCTGACATTCAGCACCTCCTGAATGACATTTTAGTTTTGTTATAGTTTTAAGTACCAGATAGAGAGACTAGAACACCAAACTTCCTGAAATAAATGCAGGAGCGCTGGCAACAAAGCCAAGCCAACAAATATACATATTGAAACGCAGCTTACTGGGAGAACCTGTAACTTCAGGGAGAGCCATTCCAATAAGCATTGAGCTTAATGTTTAATGATTGAGTTGTGCTCAATAATATGATGCACCACTTTCTAACTGGAGAGATATCGGAGTCCACCCAGAGCCGATTCTGATGTGTAAATAATGCGGTAACTTAGGTTTCCTAATGATAAACAGGAACGTGATAATACATAACATCAAACAGCTCCACTTTCAAATGGATTTTCTTTATAGTTAGAAAAATGATTTACAACAGAACGCAACAACAGGAATGTAGGACAACATTGGACTGAGCTGAATCATGAGATCAAGAAGTTGTCAATGTGCAGACATGACTGAATCTTGCTTTCAAACATAAGTAAATAAGACATCGAAATTCCATTAATATTTACAATTTTGTCGTTTGCCAACATTGCTGATGTGCTCACTGTGCACAGTTCAAAATAAATATCGCTGTAATAGAAAGTAAGTGATTAGTAGGACGTTCGTTCCTTGCAATACTTTAACACCTGGGAAACTCATTCAATTACATTATTAATTATTTCAATGTGAATTTTGGAGAATGCTTCAAACAAGACATTAATCAGCTCTATGTAATTATTGCCATTTTACACACTTCATGTCCGGCAACAACATTTCTCATTTGATAGAGTCCTTTGATCCGGAGCCCAGATTGCAAGACGATCAGTTCAGAAAAAGCACGGTGACGTCACTAGAAACTAGAGCGTGAAAGAAGACACCGCATTAATTAAACAGGAACATTGAGGTTAAACTGACACTGCAGCTTACATAACTACAAGAGAGGAACTCAAAAAAGCAGCTGCTTTGTCAGACACGCAGCACGAGAAGCCATGTTGTTAACAGATTTTATAAGATTCGTATATTTTAATAACCTCTTACCAGGAACACCAACAGCTGCAAGAATAGGGAAGTAAATGGCTCTTATCTGTTGAAGTATCGGGACTTCCATTTAATGTGAGAAGTGACTATTCCTGTTGTGATGGAAACACCAGCCCCGGTGAAAACTGTGAAGTGAGACATTGAAAGCAGCCCTCATTTATACAGCAGGAAATCAACAGCGTACAGTTCTGTCCCCGGGCCACTGATATTAGTTACAGTCATTTGAACAAACAGTTTGCGTCAGCCGCTTTACTCCCAGGTTAATACTGTTATGGGAATAAACGTTTCAATGTGACACATCACACTTTGGAACTGGATAACAAAGAGGCTGAAAGTTAGAAAACAATGGTTAAATGTTACAGGAGTTAGGGCATGGCAGGGCGGGGGAGAACTGTGTGGGCTTTGCTGGGATTGGTGTTGGGAAAAGTATCGTTGCTAATTTCCCTCTTTAAGAAAATCTAGGTAACTCAATGTCAATTGATCAAATTTTAGACATTGTCAAATCAGAGAGGGTGCTCTAGGTGGAGAACACAGCTCAGAAACAACACTGCATATTAGGCAAAATATTCAAGTGAGAACAATAATGGTCGGTGTAATTCAATGTGGGCCCGTGTAAAATACTACACACAGTTAGAGGAATTAGAATTCTATGCATTAAATGAAAAGTGTTGTTGGAGCTGAGGATAAGGTATAAAGAGCCCTGGCAATTTACGTAGATTGGACAGTGAACAATCCAACAAACGCAATGCAGCAATCACAAATATCAATAAAATATTCATCTACAAACACAAACAACAGGGAAATCACCGTGCAACTGTGTGCGGCTCGGCTCCATCCAATGTTTAAGAAATCTGTTCACCTTTATTCACCGAATTACAGGGGAGACATTAAGTGCGGGGCGCAGAGCAGGGAACGGCCAGGAGTCTGATCCCCAAAGCCAAAGCTCTGGTTTATGAGGAAAGAGTGGAGGAAATTGAACCTTTCAATCTCGAAAGCAATCGACTAGCCTGATTTATTCTTTATTTTTTCATGGGATAAGGGCGTCGCTGGAAAGGCCAGCATTTATTTCCCATTCCCAGCCACCATTCAAGGCTGGATGTGGCAGGACTGCAGAGCTTTGATCTGATCCGTTGTTTGTGGGATCGGTTAGCTCTGTCAATAACACGATGCTTCCGTTGTTTCTCATGCATGGAGTCCAGAGTTGTAGATTCACTAGATTGGCAGCTCATTTTATCTAGGCCTGGTGAAGTTCATGGCATGCTCTTCCAAGCTCCTCATTGAACAAGAGATAGTCCGCTGGCTTGATAGAACTAGTAGAGTGAGGGATATGCCGGGCCAACCCATGAGGTTACAAGTTGTACAGATTACAATTCTGCTGCTGCTGATGGCCCACAGCCCCTAATGGATGCCCAGTTATAATGGCTAGATCTGTTCTGAATCTACCCCATTTAGCACGGTGGTAGTGCCACACAACATGGATAAGTGTTCCCCCAATGTGAAAACTGGATTTAGTCTCCACACGGACTGTGTGGCGGTCATTCCTCCACAGTACTGTCATGGACAGATGCATCTGCGACAGGTGGATTGACGTGGACGAGGTAAAGTTGTTTTATTTTCTCCTCGTGTTCGTTGTATCAGCACATGCAGCAAGACTTTCCTGACTTCTATATCCTTCAGGACTCTGATAGCTTGGTCAGTACTGGTTCTGGTGAGTCACTCTTGGTGGTGGACATTGAAGTCCCCCACCCAGAGTAAATTTAGCACCGTTGCAACCTCAGTCCTTCTTCGAAGTTGTGTTAAACATGAAGGAATACAGATTCATCAGCTGAGGGAGGGCGATAGATGAAAATCAGCAGGAGGTTTCCTTGCCCATGTATGACCTGCAGCCATATGAGGAACAGTGTACACAGGGCGTTGCTCGCTGCTGTTTTTGTTTCTAATGAGCATAGTCATTGATACTCGACCTGTATTTGTAATTGTTAAAAGGTGGGCGAGCATTTCACAGGGTACAAACTGGATGATGTGCTCTGGTAGCTTAAACAATAAATCACACAGATGTTTCTCAAGATCTGGACACTCTTCTCGTACAGTTTTAGAAGCGGATTAAAGGAAGTAAGGGCAAGGTATGTGTGGCTGCTATCTACCTATTTCAATGACACATTGTCTATCTAACTTACTTCAAACGGCAAGTGCTGGACACACTCAAAAGTTCAGGCATCATCTTTGGAGAGAGAGTAGAGTTATCGTTCAGTTCAACGAACTTTCATCAAAACTGGAAGTTATTACAGATGAGCAGCTTTTAAGAATATAAAGTGCCAGGATAAAGGGGACAGGAATATTAATAAAAGGAGGCAGTCTGTGATAGTTTGGAGGACGTGAGTGATTCAGTGACAAAATGGATGATGGTGTAAGGCAAATGGGTGTGCTAATGTTGCAAGTCCAGAGACACATA